>NC_069128.1:43562534-43650034 GCF_026914265.1 Mya arenaria | reverse complement strand
AGACGATAATAATACAAAAGTTATAAATGACAATAAGATAAAAAATGCATGGAACATCGTAAAACATAGCAATAAAACCAAGTATAACATTAAATAAGTTCATTATTATTAATTGTATGCAATGTATAATTCAGGTAGAAAAATGTCTAGTCTTTAAAATAATTTATTTCTAAATAACATCGGAATTTTGTTACAGTACAATAACAGTCTCTATTTTAAAACTCAAATAAAGGGAAACAAAACATGTATTAATTTCCTATCCGAAAATCAACAAAAAAAGATGTTTGTATAGATCCATTGTCAAACTCAATGGATTTCGCTGTTTTTCTTCCTTTTTCGATTCAGAATCACCTGTTTTATACAAGCGTAATGCATTATTATCATTATTTATATAACTACCTTATTGTTTCTCTCAATGAATAAATTTCCGTTTTAAATGAAATGCAAAACTGTTCTAACAATCAGCATAGAAATTTTGAAACGACCATAGTCATTATACATCATCAGGTTTTTATTTTGATTTGCATCATTTTAAAATATGATTTTATTTTATCTATACGTATATACTTTTTGTGACCTTAAGCTATATATCAGATATTTAATTAAATTTAATAAAAAATGTAACTCACATAAATTGAGGTGTCTTTTTCACTAATATGTTAAACAAACTTAAATGCAAATGTATATGCCTCGGTTTTAAAACTTTTCGCACAATAAGGAGACAAATTTCAAAATTCAAAATCAAACTAAATCGCAAGATATCATCAATAGTGTACACTAATTCCCATAATGATATTTCTTATGCTATTAAAACGGAAATATACATATATTATGTACGTTTACATTAAGACATTTTGAGATTTGAATTAGTCTACTAAACAGTCCCTTGTTATCAATTATAATTTTAGCAGCATAAAGGGAAAATGTCAGTATTTCGGATTTCTTAAACTGTCTTTACTATCTCTCAATTATGAAACATAATTTGTGTTAAATATATATAACAGCGTAATTACACTACTGTTGATATGTGAGGATTGTCGGAGGTCATGGCGGATAGCAACGGCAACTGATAAGCCCTGCCTAATCTGGACGCTAGTTTGAGTGACAGGCAGCATCATGTTAATTGTTATCTTACTCCCATACAAAAAATAATTAATAACACTTTCGGAATTTATTTCATCATGTTTTTTTTTAAGTATTATATGATATGTTGTTTAGATTAACAAAGAATACTGAATAGTAGGATGCCAATAATCAAATATTAGTCAGTAGGATGTCTGTCATTTGTGCCATAACTTAGCAACGATCTCAGTCGAGGTGTTTTAGTGTCAAGTGATTCATTGCGACATTTTCCTGAAAGTGACAGATTATGGGGTATTTCAGCATGGTTTTTATATTTTTAATCTGAGGTATTTTAGCATAAACATAGTTTTTAGCATTTTTTTGGTTTTAAAATTAAATTTAAAGGCCAAAAATTGTTTTGAAGTATGTGGAAATTTTAAGATTGAGACAGATAAAAATCATGACCAATCAAAGGGTTATACTGACAATGTTCTAAGAAGGCTAAGTCTCACAAAACACTGAAGGAATCCGTTGCCGGCTTGCATTTTTATGGACTACCAGAGTTTTTGCTGGACTACCCAGATTTGGGATCCAGTAGTCCGAGGGACTACCTTGTGAAAAATGTTAGTGTCTAACCCTGACTTGGCATCATTAAAGTTTTTTATTGGCGGATTTTTTAAACGACTTGAATTTCCTATTATACCACTCGACTATGAATGGTTTGCATATGGTAGATACTTTTGTTAAACACGGCATTCCAAATTATGCATCCGTCAGAGCTAATGACGCTTATTCGGGTATTGAATTTCAATATTAAACATTTTACTTAGGTAAGATAAGATAGCGTTTCTATGTGAACAATTATTCATATGACCCGGCAATAATTAAACAAAACCTGCGTCAAGTTCTTGTGCACTGCACTTCCCCTACACGATACATATCAAGCTAGAACATTTAGATGTGCACATTGTTTACATACTAGCTAGAGCAAACACAGTGTAAACATGCTATGCGAAAATATTGTCCTTGGTTGAACTTGACCTAAATCTTTGAGCAACTTTCGTTTTTTAGGGATCAAAACAATTGACACCAAACATAAGAGGCCATGTCGTGTGTTATGAAAATCATTATAGATAACGTGTACTATATGGTTTTGAAGAAGTAAAGGAAAACTTAAAATTGGAATAAGAACTGACTCTAACAAAGATACACATAGCAAGCACAGCATAGGCAAGTTCTGCATTTGATAGTATAACAAGGCACGTCATTTTAGATATTACCGATGTATTTATTTACAATGAAACATCCTCTTAAATGTTATTTGACACACCAAATTGTCATAAATATTGCAGTTAAATAGAATAAATAAGCCTAGGCGAAGATATTTTAGAATACCCCTTTTATTACTATGGTTAAATTACTTCAATGGTTTGATAAACCTGTTTAGCAACTGTGCTCATACGGTTGAAACGTGCACACGATGAACCTTGACAAAGTCACCGACATTGTCTATGTACAAACATATAATGAACGGTTGTATATTGGCGTTCTATTTAAAGATAATGCGCTGTATTGTTCGAAAACCTATTTAGCAAATGCGCACCTACTGCTAAAGCGTGTACCTCGACCAAGCCACCGACATTGTACATAGACGAATATATTATAAACATTTGAGTGTAGCCGTTCTACTTTAATATAATGCTAATTTTTTCCACGGATAATCAATCATTGGTGAACCTAACAGTCAGTGCATTTCTGTTTCCACTATAAAACTTTATAATGAGGTCTCTCATTGTATAAATTTGCTTTCAATACGTTAATCATAGTTGAACTCGTGGCATATAATATATTAGTATAAAACATTTGATTACATAAAAACTTTACCTGTTTGTTAATCACAGTGTAAATGTACAACATTTGTGTTTTTCAACTTTAATGTTTAACCTGGCCATACAGCTGGAAGTAGTATTTTGTTGAACTCCTTGTATTCTTTATATTTGTTTACATTATAAATTTTGTTTAAGTTCGAGAATGGAAGTATAATTTTACACTAATTTGAAAGACAAAGTGCTTTCAATATTGCAGGAACATAATGGTGTATCTACGAAAACTTACGAGATGAAATAGTTTCAATGTTCACTTTGAGCTCTTTCTTTTATACCCACCTAATTCAATGATTACGTTTAAGATATTACTATGAAAAAAAATGATGGTGTAATAGAAACTCCTTAATGAATATTGAATTAGTTAACACTTGACATCTACCAAATTGTTCGGCCGAGAGAGAGGAATTAAGTGCATAATCATATATGAAAACATAAGCAAATATGTGATGGTGTAACAGAAACACATTTTTGCATGTTGAATAAGTTGATACTCAAATTTTAGGCCAAGAGGAAGAGCAACATGTACTTGTCTAAAAGCATAAATGTGCAAGTAAGAACCAAATATGTACTTGTCAGCAGGCAATATGTAAAAGTCTGAACGAAATATGTATTAGTCAGAAGGCAATATATTCAAGTCGGAACACAATATGTACTAGTCAAAACGCAATCTGAACAAAACGGAATGCAATATGTACAAGGTAGAACGCAAGATATACAAGTTAGAACGCAAGATAACAAAGTCGGAAAACATTATGTACCAGACAAAAACGCAATATGTACCAGACAAAAACGCAATATGCACAAGTCAGAACGCAATATTTACTAGTCAGAACGCAATATATACAAGTCAGAACGCAAGATGTAAAAGCCAGAACACAATATGTACTAGTGAGAACACAAGATGTACAAGTGAGAACGCAAGATGTACAAGTCAGAGCACAAGATGTACAAGTCGGAACGCAATATGTACAAGTCAGAACGCAATATGTACAAGTCAGAATGCAAGATGTACAAGTCAGAACGCAATATGTGCAAGTCAGAACGCAATATGTACTAGTCAGAACGCAAGATGTACTAGTCATAACGCAATATGTACAAGTGAGAACGCAAGATGTACAAGTCAGAGCACAAGATGTACAAGTCGGAACGCAATATGTACAAGTCAGAACGCAATATGTACAAGTCAGAATGCAAGATGTACAAGTCAGAACGCAATATGTACAAGTCAGAACGCAATATGTTCTAGTCAGAACGCAAGATGTACTAGTCATAACGCAATATGTACTAGTCAGAACGCAATATATACCAGTCAGAACGCAATATGTACTAGTTAAAACGCAATATGTACAAGTCAGAACGCAATATTTACAAGTCAGAACGCAATATGTACAAGTCAGAACGCAAGATGTACTGGTCAGAATGAAATATATACAAGTCAGAAGGCAAGATGTACTAGTCAGAATGAAATATATACAAGTCAGAAGGCAAGATGTAAACATCTGAAGGCAAGATGTACTAGTCAGACGGCAATATATAATAGTCAGATGGAAAGATGTAAAGATCTGAACGCAAGATGTACTAGTCACAAGGCAATATGAATAAGTCAAAACGCAAGATATAAAAGTCAGTGCGCAAGAGGAACTAGATGGGTTAGTCAGCAGTCAATATGTACAAGTCAGAACGCAAGATGTAAAAGTCAAACCGCAAGATGGGTTAGTCAGAAGTCAATATGTACAAGTCAAAACGCTAGATGTAAAAGTCAGAACGCAAGATGTACTAGTCAGAAGGCAATATGTACAAGTCAGAACGCAAGATGTAAAAGTCAAAACGCAAGATTTACTAGTCAGAGGGCAATATGTAAATGCTAGAACGCAATATGTAAAAGTCAGAATGCAAGATGTACTCGTCACAAGGTAATATGTAAAATTCAGAACGCAAGATATAAAAGTCAGAACGCAAGATATACTAGTCAGAAGGCAATATGTACAATTCAGAACTCAAGATGTTAAAGCCAGAACAAAAAATGTACTAGTCAGAAATCAATATGTACTAGTAAGAACGCAATATAAACTAACCAGAAGGCAATATTCACTGGTCAGAACGCAAGATGTACGATTCAGAGGCAATATGTACTTGTCAGAACGCAAGAAGAACTAGTCAGAAGGCAATATGTACATGTTACAACGCAAGATGTAAAAGTCAGAATGCAAGATGTAATCGTCACAAGGAAATATGTACAATTCAGGACTCAGGATGTTTAAGTCAGAACGCAAGATGTAAAAGTCAAAATGCAAGATGTACTCGTCAGAAGGTAATATGTACAATTCAGAACTCAAGATGTTAAAGACAGAACGCAAGAAGTACTAATCAGAAATCAATATGTACTAGTTAGAACACAATATATACTAACTAGAAAGGCAATATTCACGAGTCAGAACGCAAGATGTACGATTCGGAAGGCAATATGTACTTGTCAAAACGCATAATGAACTACTCAGAAGGCAATATGAACTATTCAGAAGGCATGATGTAATGGTCGGAACTCAAGATGTATTAGTCAGAAGGCAATATGTAAAGGTCAGAACGCAAGAGGTACAAGTGAGAACGCAATATGTACTAGTCAGAAGGCGCGAAGTACTTTTCAAAAGCAAAGGTGTACAAGTCAGAACGCAAGGTTTCCATATCAGAACGCAAGGTATACTTGTCAGAACGCATGATGAAAAAGTCAGAAGGCAAGATGTTATAGTCAGAATGCTATATATGCAAGTGAGAACGACATATGTACAATACAGAACGCAAGATGTGCACGTCAAAAGTCATTATGTACTAGTCATAACGCAAGATGTACTAGTCAGAACACAAGATATACTAGTCATAACGCAATATGTACAAGTCAGAGCGCAAGATGTACTAGTCATAACGCAATATGTACTATTCAGAACGCAAGATGTACTAGTCATAACGCAAGATGCACTAGTCATAACGCAATATGTACAAGTCAGAACGCAAGATGTACAAGTCATAACGCAATATGTACTAGTCATAACTCAAGATGTACTAGTCATAACGCAATATGTACAAGTCAGAGCGCAAGATGTACTAGTCATAACGCAATATGTACTAGTCAGAACGCAAGATGTACTAGTCATAACGCAAGATGCACTAGTCATAACGCAATATGTACAAGTCAGAATGCAAGATGTAAAAGTCATAACGCAAGATGTACTAGTCATAACTCAAGATGTACTAGTCATAACGCAATATGTACAAGTCAGAACGCAAGATGTACTAGTCATAACGCAATATGTACTAGTCAGAACGCAAGATGTACTAGTCATAACGCAAGATGCACTAGTCATAACGCAATATGTACAAGTCAGAACGCAAGATGTACAAGTCATAACGCAAGATGTACTAGTCATAACTCAAGATGTACTAGTCATAACGCAATATGTACAAGTCAGAACGCAATATGTACAAGTCATAACGCAAGATGTACTAGTCATAACGCAATATGTACAAGTCATAACGCAATATGTACAAGTCAGAACGCAATATGTACTAGTCATAACGCAATATGTACAAGTCAAAACGCAATATGTACAAGTCAAAACGCAATATGTACAAGTCATAACGCAATATTTACTAGTCATAACGCAATATGTACTAGTCATAACGCAATATGTACTAGTCATAACGCAATATGTACAAGTCATAACTCAAGATGTACTAGTCATAACGCAATATGTACAAGTCAGAACGCAATATGTACTAGTCATAACGCAAGATGTACAAGTCATAACGCAATATGTACTAGTCATAACTCAAGATGTACTAGTCATAACGCAATATGTACTAGTCATAACGCAAGATGTACTAGTCAGAACGCAATATGTACAAGTCAGAACGCAAGATGTACAAGTCATAACGCAATATGTACTAGTCATAACGCAATATGTACAAGTCAGAACGCAATATGTACAAGTCAGAACGCAATATGTACTAGTCATAACGCAATATGTACAAGTCAGAACGCAAGATGTACAAGTCAGAACGCAAGATGTACAAGTCATAACGCAATATGTACTAGTCATAACTCAAGATTTACAAGTCATAACGCAATATGTACAAGTCAGAACGCAATATGTACAAGTCAGAACGCAAGATGTACAAGTCATAACGCAATATGTACAAGTCATAACGCAATATGTACAAGTCAGAACGCAATATGTACAAGTCAGAACGCAATATGTACTAGTCATAACACAATATGTACAAGTCAGAACGCAATATGTACAAGTCAGAACGCAAGATGTACTAGTCATAATGCAAGATGTACTAGTCATAACGCAATATGTACAAGTCAGAACGCAAGATGTACTAGTCATAACGCAATATGTACAAGTCAGAACGCAAGATGTACTAGTCAGAACGCAAGATGTACTAGTCATAACGCAATATGTACAAGTCAGAACGCAATATGTACTAGTCATAACGCAATATGTACAAGTCATAACGCAAGATATACTACTCATAACTCAAGATGTACAAGTCATAACTCAAGATGCACTAGTCAGAACGCAAGATGCACTAGTCATAACGCAAGATTTACTAGTCAGAACGCAAGATTAACTAGTCATAACGCAATATATACTCGTAAGAACGCAATATGAACAAGTCAGAACGCAAGATGTACTAGTCATAACGCAAGATGTACTAGTCAGAACGCAAGATGCACTAGTCATAACGCAAGATGTACTAGTCAGAACGCAAGATGTACAAGTCATAACTCAAGATGCACTAGTCAGAACGCAAGATGCACTAGTCATAACGCAAGATGTACTAGTCATAACGCAAGATGTACTAGTCATAACGCAATATATACTCGTCAGAACGCAAGATGTACTAGTCATAACGCAAGATGCACTAGTCATAACTCAAGATGTACAAGTCAGAACGCAATATGTACAAGTCAGAACGCAATATGTACTAGTCATAACTCAAGATGTACTAGTCATAACGCAAGATGTACTAGTCATAACGCAATATGTACTAGTCATAACGCAATATGTACTAGTCATAACGCAATATGTACTAGTCATAACTCAAGATGTACTAGTCATAACGCAAGATGTACAAGTCTGAACGCAATATGTACAAGTCAGAACGCAATATGTACTAGTCATAAAGCAATATGTACAAGTCAGAACGCAAGATGTACTAGTCATAACTCAAGATGTACAAGTCAGAACGCAAGATGTACTAGTCAGAACGCAAGATGCACTAGTCATAACGCAAGATGTACTAGTCATAACGCAAGATGTACTAGTCATAACGCAAGATGTACTAGTCATAACGCAAGATGTACTAGTCATAACTCAAGATGTACTAGTCATAACGCAATATGTACTAGTCATAACGCAAGATGTACTAGTCAGAACGCAATATGTACAAGTCAGAACGCAAGATGTACAAGTCATAACGCAATAGGTACTAGTTATAACGCAATATGTATAAGTCATAACGCAATATGTACAAGTCAGAACGCAATATGTACTAGTCATAACGCAATATGTACAAGTCAAAACGCAATATGTACAAGTCAAAACGCAATATGTACAAGTCATAACGCAATATTTACTAGTCATAACGCAATATGTACTAGTCATAACGCAATATGTACTAGTCATAACGCAATATGTACAAGTCATAACTCAAGATGTACTAGTCATAACGCAATATGTACAAGTCAGAACGCAATATGTACTAGTCATAACGCAAGATGTACAAGTCATAACGCAATATGTACTAGTCATAACTCAAGATGTACTAGTCATAACGCAATATGTACTAGTCATAACGCAAGATGTACTAGTCATAACGCAATATGTACAAGTCAGAACGCAAGATGTACAAGTCATAACGCAATAGGTACTAGTCATAACGCAATATGTACAAGTCAGAACGCAATATGTACAAGTCAGAACGCAATATGTACTAGTCATAACGCAATATGTACAAGTCAGAACGCAAGATGTACAAGTCAGAACGCAAGATGTACAAGTCATAACGCAATATGTGCTAGTCATAACTCAAGATTTACAAGTCATAACGCAATATGTACAAGTCAGAACGCAATATGTACAAGTCAGAACGCAAGATGTACAAGTCATAACGCAATATGTACTAGTCATAACGCAATATGTACAAGTCAGAACGCAATATGTACAAGTCAGAACGCAATATGTACTAGTCATAACGCAATATGTACAAGTCAGAACGCAATATGTACAAGTCAGAACGCAAGATGTACTAGTCATAACGCAAGATGTACTAGTCATAACGCAATATGTACAAGTCAGAACGCAAGATGTACTAGTCATCACGCAATATGTACAAGTCACAACGCAAGATGTATTAGTCAGAACGCAAGATGTACTAGTCATAACGCAATATGTACAAGTCAGAACGCAATATGTACTAGTCATAACGCAATATGTACAAGTCATAACGCAAGATATGCTAGTCATAACTCAAGATGTACAAGTCATAACTCAAGATGCACTAGTCAGAACGCAAGATGCACTAGTCATAACGCAAGATTTACTAGTCAGAACGCAAGATTAACTAGTCATAACGCAATATATACTCGTAAGAACGCAATATGAACAAGTCAGAACGCAAGATGTACTAGTCATAACGCAAGATGTACTAGTCAGAACGCAAGATGTACAAGTAAGAACGCAAGATGTACTAGTCAGAACGCAAGATGTACAAGTCATAACTCAAGATGCACTAGTCAGAACGCAAGATGCACTAGTCATAACGCAAGATGTACTAGTCATAACGCAAGATGTACTAGTCATAACGCAATATATACTCGTCAGAACGCAAGATGTACTAGTCATAACGAAAGATGCACTAGTCATAACTCAAGATGTACAAGTTAGAACGCAATATGTACAAGTCAGAACGCAATGTGTACTAGTCATAACTCAAGATGTACTAGTCATAACGCAAGATTTACTAGTCATAACGCAATATGTACTAGTCATAACGCAAGATGTACTAGTCATAACGCAAGATGCACTAGTCATAACTCAAGATGTACTAGTCATAACGCAAGATGTACAAGTCTGAACGCAATATGTACAAGTCAGAACGCAATATGTACTAGTCATAAAGCAATATGTACAAGTCAGAACGCAAGATATACTAGTCATAACTCAAGATGTACAAGTCAGAACGCAAGATGTACTAGTCAGAACGCAAGATGCACTAGTCATAACGCAAGATGTACTAGTCATAACGCAAGATGTACTAGTCATAACGCAAGATGTACTAGTCATAACGCAAGATGTACTAGTCATAACTCAAGATGTACTAGTCATAACGCAAGATGTACAAGTCAGAACGCAAGATGTACTAGTCATAACGCAAAATGTACTAGTCATAACGCTAGTCATAACGCAAGATGTACTAGTCATAACGCAAGATGTACTAGTCATAACGCAAGATGTACTAGTCATAACTCAAGATGTACTAGTCATAACGCAAGATGTACAAGTCAGAACGCAAGATGTACTAGTCATAACGCAAGATGTACTAGTCATAACGCAAGATGTACAAGTCAGAACTCAAGATGTACTAGTCATAACGCAAGATGTACAAGTCAGAACGCAATATGTACAAGTCAGAACGCAAGATGTACTAGTCATAACGCAATATGTACAAGTCAGAACGCAAGATGTACTAGTCATAACTCAAGATGTACAAGTCATAACGCAAGATGTACAAGTCATAACGCAAGATGCACTAGTCATAACTCAAGATGTACAAGTCAGAACGCAAGATGTACTAGTCATAACGCAAGATGTACTAGTCAGAACGCAAGATGTACTAGTCATAACGCAAGATGTACTAGTCAGAACGCAATATGTACAAGTCATAACGCAAGATGTACTAGTCATAACTCAAGATGTACAAGTCATAACGCAAGATGTACTAGTCAGAACGCAATATGTAAAAGTCAGAACGCACGATGTACTAGTCATAACGCAAGATGTACTAGTCATAACGCAAGATGTACTAGTCAGAACGCAAGATGTACTAGTCATAACGCAAGATGTACTAGTCAGAACGCAATATGTACAAGTCATAACGCAAGATGTACTAGTCATAACGCAAGATGTACTAGTCAGAACGCAAGATGTACTAGTCAGAACGCAATATGTACTAGTCATAACGCAAGATGTACTAGTCAGAACGCAAGATTTACTAGTCATAACGCAAGATGTACTAGTCAGAACGCAATATGTACAAGTCATAACGCAAGATGTACTAGTCATAACTCAAGATGTACAAGTCAGAACGCAAGATGTACAAGTCAGAACGCAATATGTACTAGTCATAACGCAATATGTACTAGTCATAACGCAATATGTACTAGTCATAACGCAATATGTACTAGTCATAACGCAATATGTACTAGTCAGAACGCAAGATGTACAAGTCAGAACGCAATATGTACTAGTCATAACGCAATATGTACTAGTCAGAACGCAATATGTACTAGTCATAACGCAATATGTACTAGTCATAACGCAATATTTACAAGTCATAACGCAAGATGTACTAGTCATAACTCAAGATGTACTAGTCATAACGCAAGATGTACTAGTCAGAACGCAATATGTACAAGTCAGAACGCAATATGTACTAGTCATAACGCAATATGTACAAGTCAGAACGCAAGATGTACTAGTCATAACTCAAGATGTACAAGTCAGAACGCAAGATGTACTAGTCAGAACGCAAGATGTACTAGTCAGAACGCAATATGTACTAGTCATAACGCAATATGTACTAGTCATAACGCAATATGTACTAGTCAGAACGCAATATGTACTAGTCATAACGCAATATGTACTAGTCATAACGCAATATGTACTAGTCATAACGCAATATGTACTAGTCATAACGCAATATGTACTAGTCAGAACGCAAGATGTACAAGTCAGAACGCAATATGTACTAGCCATAACGCAATATGTACTAGTCATAACGCAATATGTACTAGTCAGAACGGAAGATGTACTAGTCATAACGCAATATGTACTAGTCAGAACGCAAGATGTACTAGTCATAACGCAATATGTACAAGTCAGAACGCAAGGTATCCAAGTCAAAAGGAAATATGTACAAGTCAGAACGCATTATGTATACACTATAACACAAGATTTCCAAGTCAGAACGGAAGATGTAGAAGTATGAATGCAAGTTTTTTAAGCTAAAACACAACATATAAATATATATGTATTCGTCAACACACAAGATGTATTAGCCAGAACGCATAATGTACTTGTAAGAACGCAATATATATATATATATTTGTCAGAAAGCAAAATATATAAGCCAGAATGTAAGATGTACTTGTAAGAACGCAATATGTACGAGTCAGAACGCGATAGGTCCTTTAAATTGCATGATCTATATATATAATTGATAACCACATATTTAGACTAAATGCACAGTTTATGTGCATGCAATATTAGAAGCTTTGGATTCAAGTTATTTTAGAAGACCATAAGTTCTCATGTGTTGTGGTACGTTTACTTCAACTGTTTAAATGTCTTATTTACTTAGCTAAGCACGTTTTGTCGCAATGTGCAGACGATAATATCATGGTAATGGTACCCGATCATTCTCCATGAACATGTTAATAAGCTAGGGGGTTTTAAATTCAAAATCTGTCCAAACTGATGAAATGCTTAAACGCATAAAATGTCACCTGAACTCCTCTGCCATAAACATGTATGCAATCATGGTATCACAATACGACCGAATTGGTTTTCTTTAACCTAACGTAAATGAATTTAAATAACATGGGCCGATCTTTCAGTGCACCTGAGCAGGTATAATTCATAAAAAACTATATCCGTTTTCGTGCGTAAAATGACTTTATTATTTTAAATAAAAATAAAACTGCAATCGTACTACCATGTATCCATGCTATTGTAAAACGATGAACGGTAAATATTAAAGTTAACAAAATATGTTCTGTTCTGTTCTATTCTGTTCTGCTATTAGACAGTAATGATAAATACCCGCAGATGTTTGTATACGACGACTTGGATAAGTTGTCCAAAGGTTATGTATTCGGAATGTTGCACATTTACATACTTTCATTAGTTAATAGTTATTATTGTATACATATCAATCCAATTAACCAGTTGTTAACAATTGACAGTCAAACTCTCAAGTCTGTTGAAAAGACTGTTTTTATGTATTCGGACTCTATTCACGAAGTATTTTGTTTACCCTCGTATTTCCTAAATAAATACACCTCATGTTAAACAAAGAAGTATGTGTACCATGATTTGGATATACCTGTAAATCGATGTGTCATTGTCCACAATATAAAGTTATATATACAAAGAACTGTTTTGCAATGTTGAGACCTAATTTTACAAACTAAGTCTGAATGTGTTTCGCCTTTATATTTCTTTCAATTATGTGAACATTTAAGTGTTCTGTATACTTTAGTGAAATTTAGCTTCTCCGTTTTAACTTTAACCTCAACCGAGTTTCCATTTCAGATTTGCAGTTTAATTTTTACAGCATCTGGTATCAGGTTGTTTTTATTATTTAAGATATCATCTTCAAAAGAGGCGCATATTAGGTTCAAGATAAAAAGTGCACGGCAAGTATTAAAACATCAGTAAATTTCAAAACAATGTTTGAATAAGTATGAAAATTAAACTCCAAAATTAATTTCACACCGTTGGCTAGATTTTTTGTACTCTAGGGAATTTAGGAGAAATTTCCATATGAGCCTAAACTGGAGAATTAATCTATATTTGGAAAAAAATGAAATCTTTTAAATTGGAAACGAAAATAACAATTATATTTATGTGTAAGTGCTAGATTATACAACATTATTAAACGGAAAACTGTTACCTGATTTCGCGAATTCCATTAGCGTTTTTACTTCATATTTTACATGTGCAACCTAAACCAGTTTAAATACCAACAACTGCGTCAGATGTATGTTTTTATTATCCGTTTTCTGGAAAATGTTGCTCATTTCACTTGCAAATATAACATAAAATCATCTTTTGCTAAATTTTACAAATTTAAACCAACTTCCTTGTATGCATACTTCTAAAACTAAATATACTCGATAAGAGTAAAGAGGATACTGTATTCATGTATTTCTTTAGATTATGATTAACCATGCGTCCTTTGCACTAGCTGAGGCAGGGTAGGCGGAGTTGCACCCGACACGCAAACCCCCTAAAATCCTACAGCTGTATATGTGTTATCGGAGAACAAAACTATTAAAATGCGCTCAAAACGACACATTTCGGACAAGATTTGTAATACCAGAACCACCGACCCCCTGCCCACATTTTATACTATGTTTAATTTCGGTTCGGACTGAGGGCATGTAAGGTTATGCCCCTAGGTTTCACCCCCTGTAACGTAATTTCTTGGACCGCCCCTGCCGTGTTTTTGTTTCAGGGAAAGCACGCGAAAAAGAGAGTTTTGGGATGCAAGGAAGTCAGGGTGCGATACCCTACCTCATGTTGAAAGTTCTTGGTTCTTTTACGTTCTCGCTGTAAATCACTGATACACAGGGTACAACGTAAAATCAGTTCTGAGTAAACCACTTTTCCATGCGTTATCCTTTATATGTCCAGCGTTATCAACTTTTAATGTTTTTCGGTATGACGTGGTCATGGATAGAACCCACGACCTCCCGCTATGTAGGCGGTCGGCTTAACCATTAGGCCACAGAGACGATATTAGTGCATGTCCTCGCTAGCGAATTCGGAGAAAGGGGGGTGGGGGCGCACCCAATGCATTGCACTCCCACCCTTAAAATCATCCAAATTTACTTTCAATGTTAATTTGGGAGAAAAGTGTAATACAATAAGCTGATCATTCACCATTTCAGATTGGAAACCATTTAATGTGTGGTTCTGAGCGCGGGTATCATAAGGTTTGTCCCTTAGTTACGCACCCGCCAACGTCCAATCCTGGCTCCACCCCTGGTACTTGTATTTCGATTGTTAAGTCATAATAGTACCTTAATGGGGTTTATTGGTATCAGACATCTAAATAAACAGTTTCGTGTGAAACGTTAACGTTCTCTGTATACAGCGTTTTAAAGCTCTGCTTTACAAAGTAATGATTAACTGTTTATCTGCCAAAACTTTGACGGTGTAAGGGACTAGCTCATGCTTCGGCACCTTAAATGAGGTACCCCGTTATGCATCTGAAAGCACTTATATTACTACTATTTGTCTCGTTTATACTAAAAGTGTAGAAAAAACCAATCAATTTCAAGAATAATGAAGAATCATGGTTACAGTGGGGAGCGAACCAATGCCGGCTTTGACATTCTACCATTTAGGTATATGATAGCTAATCGTACCTGGATATCTTAAAGCGTTTATATCAATGCCAATATTAATATAAGACACCGTGTGTAACTTAAATCCTAGAATGTTAAATTTTACAAATATAAACATAGAACGGTCATATCGCAGTATTAGCATAATCGCATAGACTTGTAATGCAACACCCTTGAACATAATTGAGGATGTAAAATGTACAAATAAGGAAATTATTTACCTATCTCTTCTATATTTGCACTAGATAAGCGGGTTAAGCTATCACTCAGATGCAACCGTATCATATGACCTCGAGAGAGTGCATATTAATAGGTTATACTTAAGATAAGGGGAGGAAACTAGAGTATATGTCTCATGAAATAGATAACTTTATATTGAGTAACCTGCCCTGTAATCATTACAAATACAAACCGCGGGCTTATAATACTTAAATGCTACCAGTATTAAAGTATTATCTTAAATAAAGCGTTTGTAAAGTCGATATTATAATATTTATATAAGACATAGGAATAAACGGGTATAACCCAGTTGTGACTCAGGGGTAACCATTACCATTACATCGATATAAAGTATGCATCTAGTTTAAAAATACAATCAGGGGAGGAAACTAGAGTGTATTTCATTAAATAGCTATATGATTAATATGCCCTGTTATCATCTTATTAATTTTCACATCTGTTTTCACGTTCTAGTATGTATCAGAGTTACCGTTTTATAGCGATTTTAACTAATTCATATTTTTAATGCATTCGTTTAATCTTAAGAAACATAGTCCTACCGTCTGACAGTTTATTTATGACTTGCTCATTTTTCATCGCCGATAGTGTATATACTTACGACGAAATATGTTCACATATACATAAATAACAGCATTTAATACAAACTAATACAATACAGAGGCACAACACTTAAAAGTTGTGTATACAATTTACGTCGCTTAAAGATAACTTTGTAAAATAAAAGGAGGAGTCTGCCTCATTGACTACTAATCAGATTTCCTCTATGCATATTATTAACAGATTCTGCACTTTGACGATCGTGGGATGGCCATTGAAAGAGACCCACAGGAAAGGGCCATTAATATATTTGTTTAACTATTTCTATTCAACATGTATGACAAGGAATTGTTATTTCTTAATATTGGCCTCAATATCTCAAAACTTAATAATCTTACCAGAATTATGTTTCTAATTCAAGTAGTCACAATTCTTACCTAATCTTAATTTAAATAAAGCAAAATAAGATTATCGTGTTTCTATAAACATGATTTCGTTTTAAATTACAAACAGTATATCAAGAATACCATACCAATACAGTGAGCTTAGCTTAATCATGTTAGAAACTTCAAGTGTTTCGAGAAGTTTGGGCCTTGTACGAACGCTTCCATCTGATCCTGTATTACCATACCGATGACGTCATAAATATATACATCTCTTCATTAGCTGATTGGATTTTACACGTGCCCACATGTTCTGAACGTTCATCCTACATAAATTCAAAATACATATATTGTTTGTGCTTATATTAGTTTTTTATATAAATGTATCTTAATCCGCCTGTAATAGTACAAACTTGTATTGCCTCTACCCCTGAAATGTGTACGCGTAAGAAAAGACAAACGACGTTAAAGATTATGTGTATTGGTTTATGAAGTGTTATCTTCACTTATCTACTCAACATGAGTATCACCGTTTACAATTACAAACCGCTTTATAGCACGGACTCCCATACACAATTATATTGCATGGATTCCCATAAACAGCTCTATATCATGGATTCCCATATGCATCTCTATAGCATGTATTCCCATTAACAGCTCTATAACACGGATTCCCATAAACAATTCTAATGCATGGATTCTTATAAACAGCTCTATAGCACTGATTCCCATTAACAGCTCTATAACACGGATTCCCATAAACAACTCAATAACATGGATTCTTATATACAGCTCTATAGCATGGATTCCCATTAACAGCTCTATAACACGGATTCCCATATACAACTTTATAGCACTGAATCCCATAAACAACTTTATAGCACGGATTCCCATATACAGCTCAGTAGCACTGATTCCGATAAACTACTTTATAGCGCGGATTCCCATATACAGCTCAGTAGCACTGATTCCCATAAACAACTTTATAGCACGGATTCCCATATACAGCTCAGAAGTACGGATTCCCAAAAACAACTTTATAGCACGGATTCCCATATACAGCTCAGTAACACTGATTCCGATAAACTACTTTATAGCGCGGATTCCCATATACAGCTCAGTAGCACTGATTCCCATAAACAAATTTATAGCACGGATTCCCATATACAGCTCAGAAGTACGGATTCCCAAAAACAACTTTATAGCACGGATTCCCATATACAGCTCAGTAGTACGGATTCCCATAAACAACTTTATAGCACGGATTCCAATATACAGCTCAGTAGCACTGATTCCCATAAAAAAAACTGTATAGCACTGATTCCCATCAACAACTTTATGGCACGGAATCCCATACACAGCTCAGCAACGAGGACTGCCATAAACAATTTTAAAGCATGGATTCCCATAAACAATTCAAAAGCATGGATTCCCATATGCATCTCTATAGCATGTATTCCCATTAACAGCTCTATAACACGGATTCCCATAAACAACTCAATAGCATGGATTCTCATAAACAGCTCTATAGCATGGATTCTCATAAACAGCTCTATAGCATGGATTCCCATAAACAATTATAATGCATGGATTCTTATATACAGCTATATAGCACTGATTCCCATAAACAACTCTTTAGCACGGATTCCAATATAAAGCTCAGTAGCACGGATTCCCATACGTAAATAAATAGCATGGATTCCCTTATACAGTTCTATAGCACAAATTCCAATACATAGCTATATAACATGGATTCCCATAAATGATTCTATGGCATGGATTCTTATATACAGCTCTATAGCATGGATTCCCATAAACAACTAAATAACATGGGTTCTCATAAACAATTATAATGCATGGATTATTATATATAACTATATAGCACTGATTCCCATAAACAACTTTATAGTAAGGATTCCCATATACAGCTCAGTAACACAGATTCCCATAAAAACTCAATGGCACGGATTCCCATAGACAGCTCAGTAGCACAAAATCCCATATACAGCTTAGTAGCAAGGATTCCCATATTCACCTCAGTAGCACAGAATCCCATATACAGCTCGGTAGCACAGATTCCCATATACAGCTCAGTAGCACGGATTCCCATATACAGCTCAGTAGCACAGATTTCCATATACAGCTCAGTAGCATTGATTCCAGTATACAGCTCAGTAACAAGGACTCCCATATACAGCTCAGTAGCACGGATTCCCATATACAGCTCAGTAACAAGGACTGCCATAAACAATTCTAAAGCATGGATTCCCATATACAGCTCTATAGCATGGATTCCCATATACAGCTCTATATCATGGATTCCCATATACAGCTCAGTAACAAGGACTCCCATATACCGCTCAGTAGAACCGATTCCCATATAGAGCTCAGTAGCATGGATTCACATATACAGCTCAGTAACAAGGACTCCCATAAACAATTCTAAAGCATGGATTCCCATATACAGCTCTATAGCATGGATTCCTATAAACAGCTCTATATCATGGATTCCCAAATACATCTCTATAGCATGTATTTCCATTAACAGCTCTATAGCATGGATTCCTATAAACAACTCAAGGGCAAGGATTCCCATAAACAACTCAATAGCATGGATTCCCATAAACAATTAGAATGCATGGATTCTTATTTACAGCTATATAGCCTTGATATCCATAAGCAGGTCTATTGCAGGGATTCCCATATAAAGCTCAGTAGCACGGATTCCCATACGTAAATAAATAGCATGGATTCCCTTATACAGTTCTATAGCACAAATTCCAATACATAGCTATATAACATGGATTCCCATAAATGATTCTATAGCATGGATTCTTATATACAGCTCTATAGCATGAATTCCCATTGACAGCTCTATAACACGGATTCCGATACATAAGTATAGAGCAGGGATTCCCATATAGAGTTCTATAGCACAAATTTTGATAAACAGCTCTATTGAATGGATTCCCATATAAAGCTCTATAGCACGGATTCCAATATTCAGCTCGATATCACGGGTTCCAATATACATCCCTTTAGCAAGGATTTCATATAAAGCTCTATAGCACGGATTACCATAATCAGCTTTATAGCACGGATTAACATATATAGCTTTAAAGCATTGATTCTTATATACTGCACTATAGCATGGATTCTATAATGTTCTTTATCAAGGACAGATCTATATCACAAATTCCTAGAAACAGCTTTAAATCACGGATTCCCATAAACAGCTCTATAGCAAGAATTCTCATATACAGAAATATAGCATGGATTCCCATATACAGAAATATAGCATGGAATCCCATATACATCTCTATAGCACGGATTCCCATATTCAGCTGTATAGCTAGGATTCTCATATACAGCTCTATAGCATGGATTCCCATAAACAGCTCTATAGCACGGACTCCCATATACAGCTCTGTAGCAATAATTCCAATATACAGCCCTATAGCACTGATTCCCATTTACCTCTATAGCACGGAATCCCAGAAACAGCTGTAAAGCATGTATTCCCATATACAGAAAGGATTTAAAGCGTCTGGTAAAGCGAATTGATATTTATTACTCCACAAACTTCATCGTAGCAATTTTTCAATATAGGTGTATTCACAAATGATTTAAGGCAGACGCAAATGATTACTCATATAAGGATGACAAATATATTTCAAAATAAAGTCATGGTTCAATATAAACTACATAAGCAAATCACGCAACCATATGATTACAGCAATATGTCGTGCAACCTTAAGTATTTGATCTCGTCAGTATTACCCGTATAACATGACAAATACTTCACTTCATTCCTATTACTCGATACACTGTATAAGGTTTATAATGGCATTAACACTTTCTGATTTATTAATTTGATACCGGTTGAAAACCCGTGTCATACACTGTCAAACTCTCAGGTAAATTTGAGAAGTCGGTTTTGAACAAACTTATGTAACATAATACCGTTCTTTCTGAGTGTATTATACACACACTATATTATATAACTATCTCATGGCAGCATGTGTGACATTGATACTGTCAACCCTAGAGCAGAATGTCATCCGAGGGGTTCTGTTTCGAGTGTTGACAATATCTATGTCACATATGCTGCCATATGATATCTTTTTTATTAGACCGACCAAAAAATGTACATACAGAGTTTTAAAATGTTGTATTCATTTAATTAAACAAAGTTAAACATAATAAAATAATTATATTTATAACAAATCCCTGCTGAATGTGTATAAGGAAGGCAATCATGTCATGATTTAGCTAAAACAATGAAGCAATTATTTGCCTTTATATGACATTCAAAATATCACTGCGGTCACATGACCTGAAAGTGCATTATTGATTGGTCAAGTGTCAAAATTGAAAATGTTTCTGATAAACAAAATTTTTCAAGATATTGTCCTTTTGTTCATACAAAAATGAAAATAAAACTTGATGAAATACCTGAGGGGTTTATATACGATATAAATTTCTCTTGATATATTGTAATAAAATTAAACGCGTCCTGTGTGAATTTTGTATTACTAAGTGCAAATTGATACACAGTGAAGTGTATCATTGCATAAACAAATAAGATTCCTGAGAGTAAAATCCTAAGGCTTACCTGCTTAATGGACATTACTATGCGATCTACTTGCAGCGTAGTTAAGTGTAAATAATTATCACATTGGAAACCATCTGTATACATCCGGGGTTCTTTTCGATGGAAAATGGCCGAGGTGTTCCGATTGAACCGATATAAACATAGGATATATATGGGCATTCCTCGGTACGAAAACATGTATAGATGTCCTTAACTAGAGGCCAAAAGAACAGGTCTCCAACCATAGAACACATGAGGGCTATGTGTCCACAAAAAACACTCAAGGTTAGTAATTCGGGAGACAGGGTCTTTTATACTGTATTTTTGTTATACTGATTATAATATTGTATTTTCCGGTGTTGTTGTGGTGAGTGTGGGATGGGTGAGTGGGGTTTGGGGACAATTATATTTCGACATTTGTGTCATCATTGGCGAGCTTGTTTGTAGCCTGGTTGAAAGTGCCGATGAACGAGTTGCCCTGTGCGACCGGATCCAAGGTGAGCAGAAGCCACACTACGGCCGTCACATGTAGCCATTCAAAGTATTTACAAATGCACATATTTAAACCATTTATCCATAACCGCATTATATGGAAATAAGATTCATTAGAATATTCATATGCATATAACTTACACATGAATGCATATATATTGTTTGATTTACACACAAAACCATACATGTACAGAGGAAAATGACCTACCTTACCTAGAAGTTGGTGTATGAACGTCAATATACGTTTGCAAAATCCGAGTTATATAGTAATGGCTAATATAAAGGATATATGTTCTTCCATCTTACATACAATTCTACTTGGTATATTTCTACTGGGTATATTTATATAGTTTCACTTCTAGAACAGGGCAGACAGAAGGGAGAAACCCGCACGAATTGTACCATGATCTAAATGTCCTCCCCTGTAGTATCTTATTTATAGAATTATTATGCAATACAATTACAGTTAGCCCATTAGTTTTTTAGTTTATGGGAATTTTCCTTTTCATATCCGTATGTATACATGTGTTTTATTGTTAATATACGCAAAATATTACATACATGAACTTATTTTGTAAATCAAACATTATTTCAGGTATGTTTCAGAGACTGATTTTCATTGAAATTTGGTACTTTTTAATATGATTTTCAACTCTGCATGGACGTTTTTATTGTCTATTACAAAAGTATTGGGCTAAAGCTCAAGCCTAGAAACGTTCTTGCTTGCATACCAAAAAAGTATACACACAAACCCTTCTAGAGCATTTCTACACCTCATTAGTCTACACAAATTGGCGAATTAAGAGTTAAAACATGAACTCAGAATATTTTCTGTTCGGTTATTGTGTTTGATAAAGAGTGGAATGTGCATCACTTTGCTGTATTGTTGTTAAGCTTATTTTGTTTGCACTTTTTTACAAACCAATGCACCTGATTTGTTAACGTAATGGCCACATAAAACAGTGTATTCATTATATTCCCGCTTCACAGGTGGCGATTATCTAGGAATCGCTCGCGCTATCACATCTGTTCGTTCGACAGTCGGTCCCACGTCCTGTTTTTGTCGATTCTATATCTTTCTTATTCATGTCCTGATTTTTTTGGCAGAAGTGATGGTCGGATTTGAAAAACAAAAAGTTTGGCACAAGTGACCACCATACTATGAGGAAGTGTCGCCGTTAAAACCGGCGTCCCTACCTTCGATGCCAAGGTCAACCGTCATAACTTAGTATGCTTTGCTATAAAAGCCTTACTGTTTTGGTATATTATGCACCGAGAATGCTTAATGACCGCTGCACATGAGCTTGTTTGGGTTTAAATTGGCATTATGTTTGCCAAATTGTGGTCAATGTATCACTGAATAGTCTTAACTAGAGTTACATATGCGTTTGTTTGTATCTGAATGTACTTTATTGTAGTCATAATCAAAATAATAGAGAAATGGACTGGCCTACGGTTTGACACATTGAAGTTTCTTTATCAATGAATACGCTTGACTGCATTCACAAAAATAATCGTCAGACCCTAAAAGGTTCGTGTAGAAACCATCTGTGGTTAAGAATACCGATTGCTATGCTGCTTTGGTGTTTGATTGACACATGATGGACTTAAATGTAGCTGCATTTGTGATTGTTTTTAACTGTGTTGGATGTAGAAGAACCTTACTGTGGTATGTTTAACACTAGATAAACTTCATTGCAGCAGAATTTAGATTTACGGGGCACTGAATTGATTTGATTTCTTTTCCCCAAATTGTCTCAAGTACTAGTTTTACTAAACTATTGTCAATTGTGCACATCATATATAGAGCTTCTTTATTGTTTGTTTGGCACATAAAGCTTATTGGACACACAGTGGACTTAAAAACAGTCTATCAGTGGTGACTGTATGGCAGATCTGGGTTGATGGTAGCCATAATGATGTTGAATTAGCTCTGGCTTGGTTTAAACAATATTTATTTCGATATAATATTTACAATTAGTTTAGTTTAACAAATTTGAGCATAATCAACGTTAACAAAGACCAAATATGTAATGCATATAAACAACGAATATGTTAATTATGCACAAAACAATAGTGTAACAGAATTGAGAAGAAAGCCTTAAGGTTTATACTATGTCTCGCTTCTGTAGGTCATTTACGCTGCTTAGGCCAGTGCGCAAGTTGCGGTTACTCGAATAAATATAATCTTATAGTCGTATTGTGTAAACTATGGTATGTAAAACAAGTTGTTTTTGCCTGAAACCATTTAGTTAGAAGGAGGAAAAGATAACGATAGAATAAAAGGAAGCTGAACGAGAGAGGTGGTACAAGCACTGGTCAGATCGGGATTGGGATAAGGTTTGTTATAATGTGTACTCAAAAACGTTTAGATTGGCGTATGTAGTTTTGGACGCTATCAAAGATAAGTTTGTTCTTTTGATATGAGGCTTCCTGCGACCCAAAGAGTAACAGCTGAAGAGACAATTGCCCAACGATGGATAACTGAACAATCAGATAATTTCTTTGGACGCTATATAATGGACAGGTGAAGAAAAAAGTGGAAAGTGTCCTCAATTTCACCGCATTGACAATTAGGACTGTTTACAATATTTTTTGAGAATAGATGTTCATGAAGATTGCTACAGTGCATACGTAACCTCGCGTGATTGACACAGGATTTGCGGTCACCTTCGTAGTAGAAGTCAGATCCTTGTTTTGTGTTCTTGTTAAGTTTGTATTTGAAAGAAGGTACGGATGGCGATGAACGAATTTCTTCCGGGAGTGCGTTCCATGCGGATACAGTTGATGGCAGAAATGAACTCGTCAACAACTGTGTTTTGCATGAAATGTTCTGAAGGTTATCTGTATTTCGAAGGTTATACGAGGTAGTATCGCCAACTCTTGTTGGAATTAGTGAAGTTAGATATGCTGGTGCAAGGGAGTGAAACATCTTGTAAAATAGGATAAGTTTATGTTTACGTCGCCTTTCTTTCAGTGATTCGATTCAAGTTTCAACATGAAGATTAGTTAGAGATACTAGTCGAGTTGCACCCGATATAATTCTGGCCGCCTCATGTTGTACTTTTTCTAAGTCATCCTCATCAGCTTGAGTCAGATTATTCCAGACAACATCGGCATATTCCAACAAAGGCCTAATAAATGTGAAATACAGAATCTCAAGCGATTTACGATCAAGAACGTATTTGAATGATCGCATTAAGTGAATTCGCTGCCAAGCCTTCTGTTTGATGGATTGAATATGATCGTGCCAGGAGCATGTGCTAGAAAGAGTGACGCCCAAGTGTTTATGAGTTGTAACTTCGGATAGTTGAGTATTATTCTAAATATTGAGGGGTGCACTTGCCTATTAGACTTCCTAGTGAAAAGTAGCGATTTGGTTTTCGCAGGATTAAATGTAACAAGCCATCTGTCTGCCCACATATGGATTTTTTCTAGGTCATCAGTAAGTTGCTGCGCGGCAAGCACGAGGTCTTCAACTATTAAGTACAAGGTTGTATCATCTGCGAATAGCCGTACATGTGATTGTATATCGCAGACAATGTCATTAATGTAGATAAGAAAGAGCAGAGGCCCAAGAATGAAGCCTTGAGGGACTCCAGCTGATATTGTAACCGTATTAGACATAGAACCAGATATAACAACACGTTGTTTACGTTCGCTGAGATAATCACAAAGCCATAACAATAAAGAACCGGTAATGCCACTTTCACAAAGTTTATGGATTAGACCGTCATGCCATACTCGATCAAAAGCTTTCGAAATATCACAAAATACTGCTCTTACTTCTTTGCCTTCATCTAGAGCGAGGCAAAAAGAATGATAGATCGATACAAGCTGGTTGACAGTGGAGTCTTTAGGAACAAAACCAGATTGAAATGGTGTTAGATAGTCGTTTTGACGCAGGAAATTGAAATATACTTATGCAAAATTCTTTCAAGAACCTTACTGATAACACCCAATAGGGAAATAGGACGATAATTTCCAACATCTTGGGGGTCAGACTTCTTATAAATAGCACAGATATGAGCTAGCTTCCACTTACATGGAACTTTATCAAGCCGAAGTGAGGTATTAAAAAGGTCACGGAGTGGGTAAGAAAGTGTTAAGTAGGTTCGCTTTGTCTATATCTGATTCGTAGATGATGCCGTTATTGCTAAGTGGTGGGATTTCTTTAGATGAAATTGTTGGTATAGCGAAGTTCTTTATGGTTTTCCAAAAGTCGGAGGTGGGAATGTTTTTTTTTCCTTGAGTCGTGTAGCTAGTTTTTCATAATGTGACTGCTTGGCAGATCAAACAAGGTTGGTAACACGATTTCGTGTTTGATTCTATATACACCATTGGTGTTTGGAATTTACACGTTTTGCCTTTCTATAAGCGCGCCGCCTTTGTCGAAGAGATTTTCGGATTTCATTATGAAACCATGATGGGGGGTCTTTATTGCGAATTACAACAGTCTTTGTGGGTATGCAGATCTCGCTCATAGCCATGAAGTGGTTAGTGAAATTATCGGTATATATGTTGATATTTGTGTGCACACCATACATCCAGTCAAAGTTAGAGATAAAGTTCCTTAGTTTTACATAATCACCTTGATCGAATTTCCAAACCTTACGTTTGAATGAAGAACCGACAGTTTTATCGAATCGAAGAACGCAATAAACTGGACAATGGTACCGTACTAACTGTTCGAGGAATGGTTCACCTACTCCACAGTCGAGGACAATATCTTTTGAAGAGACAAAAAATAGGTCAATGAGAGACTCAGAGGACTCGGTGAAGTGAGTAGGGTCTCGTATTACTTGGGTCAAGTTGAACTGTTGACAAATAGAGTCAATCTTTTGACGGGTTAAGGGTTTATTTATATCTAGGTTAAAATCCCCTGTGATAAGAATGTCTGTAATACCAGTATCAACCGCCAGTGAAATTGAGTTGGTAATACATTAAAGGACATATGGATTGGAGTTAGGAGGTCTATAGAATGTACCAAGCATAAGACGTCTATTTTTAATTCGCAGTTCAAGCCAAATACATTCAATGTCGTTTATCTCGAGGTCATGTCTTTCTAATGCAAACAAGTCTGACTTTATGTATACAATAATACCACCATGTGCATCAGAAAGTCTATCTCTTCTATAAGGTACATGGAAGTTTGGAAATATCAAATCGGGGGTTGCTGAGTTAGGAGTGAGCCATGTTTCCGTGAAGGCTAATATGTCAAAATTTCGTAGATCAGCAAACAAGATGTCCTTTTTGCTGCGGAAGCTTTGAACATTATAGTGGACGATATTAAGGCATCCAGTAACGTCAACTGGGATTTCAGAAGAGAAGGAGGAGGATGGAGAATGAGCGGGGCCAGGATTTTTATGCACGTATCCAGAACAGAGTAGGAGCATTGCTAGCCAGCAAATTAGTTCGAAGTGAGTGAGACATTTGATTCCTTTAGCACGAGATTGATAGAAGCAGAACAAACCTACCCTCATTCGAAATGAACCTATTTCAATAGACATTTGATACAAGTGATTCCGGGATCAAACGGCGCTAAGAATGAGGGGTATCCAAACACCGTCTGACCAGACCACCTTTCCCCTTTAAGCCTCATTATTTATGGTTGTAGCGGGCCACAAATGGTTAAACTGCATATTACCTGTACATTTCAAATAAACTAAATGGCATGAGTTTATTCTTGGCATCCAAACTTTTTTTATGGACGGGTTACCTAAACAGTTTGAAAATCGTACCATATCATTTCATCTATGAATGCTTTGCAAATGATAAATGATGTTGTTTTGTGTATACCACTACATTCAAAATGATGCAAACGACAGAGCTATTGTCGCTTATTCAGGCATTGTATTTCACTATGAAACAATTTACATAACAATACGTATGATGATTAACAGAGTGAAAACTCCACATAAAGTTTTGGTACCTATGTACTGCACTTCCAATGCATGATATATCTGCATTTGAAGTTAAAATTAATACCTTCAACACTATCCAAGTAATACTCAAGACAAACGATATGAACTGTTATAAAAGGATACAACTTGATATTACTGCAATATTACTATATATATATGAGGTATAAATGTATATAAAATTTAAAGTCAACTCCACAAAGACTTTGCAAGTCATGTTCTGGACAAAACACACACACACACACGCACACACACACACACACGCACGCACGCACGCACTCACGCACGCACTCACGCACGCACGCACGCACGCACGCGCACGCACGCACGCACGCACGCACACGCACACGTAAACGCAGGAGCATGAACGCACTCACACTTGCATTTACCATGACTATGTCCCCTTCACCTTTCGGTGGAGAATAAAAAAGGGGGTCGCATGTACTGAGCTTAACAAATACACCGCATGATGTAAATGGGTAAATTTTAAATGCGTTAATAAACTGCGCAATTGTGAAATTTAACGACTGGTTTTGGGTTACTTTTTATGTCTGATTCATGGTTTTCAAAGCATTGCTGTACAAAAACATACATCATTTGCAATGCATTTAAAGATAAGTTACTGATTAAAGCTTATTAAAGAGAACATTCCGCTAGTAAACTGACATTAAACAACCAATTTGGTATGAATAATTCACCATTCTTGAAAAACTCTCTAACATTTCCCAAGCACTTTCAAATTATGCCCAAATTAACACAAAAACATATTTTCTGCTTGGTTGTTGATTACCACCGAGAATGTATGGAATGGAACCCCTGCACCTTCCACCTCATATATGTCACTATACCAGGAAAACTGTTCAACTCGTTTAAGCAACTTTCAAAGAATGCCAAAATTCATCCAAACCGACACTAAATACGTTCTCCGCCTGGGTCTGGTACTCACAAGCGAAGACGGGCGTTGTACCACCTAGACGGTATAGTAGGAGACACCTACACCTATCATCATGCAGATCACCATACTGGGATAACTCTTAAATTTGTTAGGGGCGCTTTCAAAAACCAGGTTGATAAAAAAGACTGGATCTGGTAGACACTAGAAAGGTTTAGATAGAGTACTATCCAATAGGTGCCATAGGATGTTTTTCACTTACCGACCTAAATAGGTCTCCAAACTACGTAACTCGTGTTAGGCCTTTTCACAATACTACAAAATTGAACAACATCGATACAAAAACCGATTTCCGGCTGGGTTTGGCTCACTAAAACGATTTGGATGAGTATCAATTAGTAGGTGGTGTAAGTAAAATGTACACCTACCAAACCTTATACGTCACTATACTGGAAACACTCGTCAAATGGTTTCAAATCTTTCAAAATACGCCAAAAGTCAACCAAAATCGTCACGAAAACTGCTTTCCCGCTCGATCCGTTACTTCCTAGAACAGTTGTAGGCATTTAAGAGGACACGTACGCCTACCAACCGTTATAGGTCACAATACTTCGACAACTCGATAGCTCGTTGAAAGCACTGTTAAAGTGCACCGAAATTCAACAAAAACCGATAAAACGGTTTTCCGCCTGGATCTGGTACTCATTAGATTTGGTAGGGGACACGAACGCCTTCCATCCCATATTGGTCACCATACTGAGAAAACTGCTTAACTCGCTAAATACATATTGATATAATCAATCTTGTGTTGACGACTAAGATAACATACTTACCTGTGTATTGACGACAACAACAACGCCAACACACGTTCGTCGAAATAAACTAAACACGCCAATAATTGGGTGTTAACGACAACAAATTTGCACTTACCGTGTGTTAACGACAACGACTTTGCACTCACTGAGTGTTGACGACGAAAACTACACACTTATCTGTGTGTTAACGGCAACGCAGACATATGTTCGTTGAAGACAACGAAAGAAGACCATAATTGTGTGTTGTCGATAAAAGCTACACACTCATCTGTGTGTTAACGAAAACGGCAACACCAACACATGTTGGTTAAAGACAACGAAATAAGACAATTATTGTGTGTTGACGACGAAAACTACACACTCATCTAAGTGTTAACGAAAACGGCAACGCCAACATATGTTCGTTGAAGACAACGAAATAAGACCATAATTGTGTGTTGGCGACGAAAACTACACACTCAACTGTGTGTTGACGAAAACGGCAACGCCAACACATGTTCGTTGAAGACAACGAAATAAGACCATACTTGTGTGTTGACGATGAAAACTACACACTCAACTGTGTGTTGACGAAAACGACAACGCCAACACATGTTCGTTGAAGACAACGAAATAAGACCATAATAGTGTGCTTATGACGAACACTACATGTTCATCTGTGTGTTGACGACGATGACCATGCCACCAATTGGCCGATGAAGACAGGGAAGGCGTCCATATTTATGTGAAAAGCTACAGAAACAAGCTCAGTAGCAAAATGTGTAAACGTATACCCGGTTTAATGGCATTGGGTAAACTCACGAGACATACGACGACGGCCACGCCACCATTTGTTCGGGGAAGGCAATGAAGACGTTCATAACTTTTTGTTGACCACCACGACCACGCCACCAATCGTCCGTTGAAAACATGGAAGACGTCCATAACTGTCTGTTGTCCACCACGACCACGCCACCAATCGTCCTTGTATTTCTGAATATTATCTATCGTCGATGCTTAAGTTTGATCCAAGCTACATTGATTTACTTTTTTTTTAAACGTAATGATATATTATAAAATTTAGAACGATCAAAATAGAGCTGAAAATGATATATTTGAGGGTAGAATGAAACAATATACGCGGTAGGTCTATTATAATGCATGATCCATATATCTGTTTACTAATTCAAATACATAGTCTGCATGCGCAGTTTATGTTTGAGCAATATTAGGAGCTTCGTATTCAAGTTTTTTAGACCATTAGATATCATATGTTATGGTACGTTTATATTTAAATTGTTAAAATGTAATATTTACTTTACTAAGCACGTTTTGTCACAATGTGAAGACGATAATGTCATGGTCATGGTACCCGATCATTCTCCATGAACATGTAGGTAAGCTGGGGGGGGGTATTTTTAAAATATGTCCAAATTGCTGAAATGCTTAAACGCATTAAATGTCACCTGATCTCGTTTGTAATAAACGAGCATACAATCATGGTTTCACAATATGACCGAGTTTGTTTTATATAAGCTTAAATGTAAATGAATCAAAATAACGTGGGCCGATCTTTGTGTGCACCTGATCAGGTATAAATATAATACTAGATCCGTTTTCGTTCGTAAAGTTACTTGGTTATATTAAATGGATTTTTTTTGCAATTTGCAATTGTAATACCAAGTTTTCATGCTATTGTTACAACGATAAATGTTAAATTTTCAAGTTAACAATACATACCCGCAGCCATTTGTAAACGACATGCATAAGTTGTTCAAAGGTTATATTTTGGGAACTTTGCATAATTATTATTACTATTATAATTATTAATATTATTATTATGAATATTAATAATAATAATAATAATAATAATAATAATAATAATAATAATAATAATAATAATAATAATAATAATAATAATAATAATCATAATAATAATGACTTTGTTTCATGAAGATAACACAAGATATATATGTATATTATTAAAATGTGGTCATCAATGGATTCTACAAACATGTAAGGTTACATTTTTCAATCAAACAATAACAAGCAAGACAGTATTCAAACACAAAAATACAATGTTCAAAATTATGAAAGACAAAAATAAATTGCATTTAAACAAACAATTTAAAACAAATCATTCACTCAAGTCATTGTTTTCTCGTAAGGGGTTTCTTGAATTGTGATTTGGATGCAAATAAGGATGATGATTCTTGAATAAAGAGCAGAATAGAATTCTATACAAATTAAGCAATAGTAAATGACTTCATACCATAGTAAGTCTTGTAGCAAAGGGACCTTGAATCATTATGTGTGTGAGTAGTTTGTGTTTATGGTAAATGAAATTACTTTACGTAAGAATTCAGGCATGAGACCATGCAAAACCTTGTAGTTAATGATCCCAACATTAAATTTACATCTATTATCAAACGATAACGATATGAAATCCTTTTAAAATGGACTGGATGACGTTTGAACAGGTTTTCGTAACTTTATATTTGGAGCTTTATAACTTGTGTGGAAAAGTATACATCTCCTCCATTCAAAACAACAATTGTCCATTGTGGATAACATAAACGCATTGTAAAATAGTTTTTACATGTCATAGCTCAAGAGGTTATCAATTCGTTTTAGATGTGCTTTTTTAGAATTCTGTTCCCTACAGACATTAAAAACTTGCTCTTTCCAATTCATTTGGATATTATTAATAACAACTGTATGTCTTGTTACTTGTTCAATAATCGTATTGTTTTAAAACAATGACAGGGAGATGGGTTTTGATTAGTAACCTTTGTTAATCAACATACATTTAGATTTTCCCGAATATTAGCACGTAGCTGTTAGAGCACCAAGAAGCTACTGAATCCAAATCGTTCTTCAAAGTTTTTTGTGCACATCTATCACTCCATAACCCGATGTATGCAAGGTGGAATCATCCACAAAGAGCTGAATATAGGAATTATTGAGTTTAAGGTATATATTATTAATGTAGGTCAAAAGAAGAAGAGCTCCTAGGATGCAGCCTTGTGGAAAACCACTTTTGATAAATTGAAATGAAGATTTTATACAGAAACTCATTGTCGGCGCATTTGTAATTATGACATTATAAGCTGAAGGCTAGAATCAGATAAATGATATAGACTCAATCAGTTAATAATGATTATTGTATACACATTGAACTATCAAGAAACAGTTCGGTTTATTTGACCAAACTAAACGATACACCAGTTTTAATCAATTAATAGTCAAACACTCAAGTCTGTTGGTAAGACTGTATTCGTGTAATTGGTCTTTATTCACGAGGTATGTTGACTAACCAGGTATTTCCGAAATAGATACAACTTATGTAAAACGAAGAATTATGTGTTTCCATTATTTTGATATACCTGTATATCGCTATGTCATTGTTCTAATTATCAATATATGTATACATAGAACTATTCTGCAAATTTGAGAACTAATTTTACAAACTTAAGTCTGAATGTGTTTGGCCTTTATATTTCTTTCATTTATGTAACATTTAAGTGCTTTGTATAATCTTGTTAAATATAGCTTCTGCGTCTTACCTTTGGGTCATGAATCAATGCCTCACGCTAGGAGAGCCACGCGAGTTTCCATTTCAGATTTGCAGTTAAATGTTCAAAGCATCCGGTATAAGTTTTTAATTATTATTTTAGATATCATCTTCAAATATCGCGCATATTAAGGACAAAGTTAATAGTCCAGAGTAAATACAAACCATGAAAGAACTAGCTCTTATTTCTAACAGGGTTCTTTGCACTAGCGGATCCAAGGCGGGGGGAAGTGCACCCGGCTTGCAAAACCCCTAAAATCGTCTTTTACTATTTTGTAAACGTCAGAGAAAAACTATAAAACGTGATCAAAATTCATAATTTCGGACTAGAAATTGTAAACCCCAAACACCCTTGCCAATACTTTATACAATTTTTAATTTCGGTTCGGAGTGAGGGACAATGTCAAAAATTTTATGCCCCTGAAACGTCATTTCCTGAAGTCGCCCTTGCCTTGTTTTGCGATTTGCGAATGCGAACCGCCCTCTCCCCGCTCCGTAGACGGACGGTTTACATGTTTAATTACTAGATCAAAGCAGCGATAGTAATGCATGTCCTCGCTAGCGGATTCGGTGGGGGCGCACACATTGCGCTCCACTCCCACCCCTAACATATTCCATTTTTAATTTTATTGTCAAATTTGGAGAAAGGGGTATTAAAATAAGCTGATAATGCATCATTTCAGACTGGAAATTATTAGAAATCCAAATCCAACCCTGCCAACATTTTAAACCATTTATTAGTTTTGGTTCTGAAGTCGGGTATAATGTCAAAAGTTTTTGTCCCTACCTTACGCATCCTCTAACGTCCATTCCTGGCTCCACCCTTGGTACTTGAAATACGATTGTTGAGTCATAATTGCCAAGTTATATGGTATCAATCATCAAAATAAACAGTTTCGAGTGAGATTTAAACGTACTCTGTATACAACATTTTAAAGCTCAGATTTACAAAGTAAAGATCAACATTGTTTTTTCCCAAATTCTGCCGTTTTAAGGGACTCGCTCATGTTTCGGCAACTAAAATAATTGTCCCGTAATGCATCTGAAAACACTTATATTATAATTATTTGACTCTTTGCTACCAAAATTGTAAAAAACAAACAAACACAATTTAGAACACACTCCTGCTTACAGTGAATCGACTTCGGTACAGATTGGAAAACGTTGGAAAACCGATCTATTATTCAATCGCCCACATGGACATCATATATATATATTTATTGAAAATATTGGTAGCATCACGTTATAAGGTTAATCAACAAATCATGCTACAGCCTTTGCAAAAGTTACGCACTCTCTAACGTCCATTTCTGGATCCGCCCCTGGTACTTGTGAAACGATTCCAGACATGGAAATTAGCGTTTTCGTGTGGAATTTAAAATTACTCTGTATACAACGTTTTAAGCTCTCATTTAAAGTTTGTGATCGACTGAGTATCTGCCGAAACATTGCCGTTTATACGCTTCTGTTTTGGCAACTGAAATATTTTTTCCCGGAATGGATCTGTCAACAATGATTTTAAAATCATTTGACTCTGTGATACCAAAATTGTAGAAAAAACAAGCACTTTTAAGAATAAATTCCTGGTTAGAGTTTGGAGCGAATCCACGGCAGTACAGTACAGAAAAGAAGTTTTATCCAATTTATTTGTTAAAAATATTGGTAGCATCACACTATAATTACGATCAAAATATCATGCTACAGCCGTTGCAAAATTTTGTGTATACGCACAATAATGCTTCAATGTACTCATAATTGTAATACTAGTGTTGAATTAGTACGACTGTTGATCAATGTAACTGATACAAACTTTTTTAGGGTGGGTGTACACGTAGATACTTGTCGATGCTGAGGCTCAAAAATCCTGAAAATAATTTGAATAACCAAAAAGTTGGCTCCTGTTTACAGAACCATTTGAAATTGGCGATTTCTAGCATAAAGTATTACATTTTAGATTAAGTTATAGATATTACATTAATACATATTTGGACACAAAACTCATAAGTCACGTCAGGGACCTATACAGGCTCGTCATAATATACAATGTACAAACTTCAGGGATAGGGAACTATTTAAAAAGAAAAAAAATATACACCGTGAGTGATGAAAAATGAATGAAGCCACTCCTGCTTAGGTTTAAAAATACACAATAAAAGAAGAAAAAAAAACTTGCTTTACAATTTACGTCGGTTTGGCCTAATATACGTCCATAACCGACATAACATAACCAGGTAAGTCGGTATGACATAATACAGTTATATAGCCGACAAAACTTAACTAAGGTAAGTCGCTATGACCTAATGCAGTTCATTAAGTAGGACATTCTACTTTTTAGCTACATGCTAGTTAATGTGCCATTGATTATCTCAATTAAAGGGTGTTTATCAATCAGTATTAAATGTCATACAGCATGTGTAACATAAATCCTTTTATGTTTAACATTACAAATATAGACATAGAAAGATCATACCGAAGTTTAAGCATAATTCCTGTTCAAGCATACTTACATAAACTTGTCATGTTACACCCTAGAACGTAGTTTCGCAAGTAAAGTGTAAACAATAACAAGAGCTGTCACAGAGACATGCATGGATCACTGTTAGATAAGATTTCAATGCAATTCATGATGTGCTTAGATATTAACATTAATATGGTTACATTGAAAATTTCAACCAGAATTTTCAATTCTAATAATGAAGGGCAATTATTTGCAAAATACAGATATCTTGGTTATTCAATTACGTTGAGTGGTTGAATAACATTCATGCAATACATCGAGTAGTTGCTGAGAAATTACCCTATGTGTGCTAACACGCAAACCCTTAACCAGAATTTCTATGTCGAATAATAAAGGGCAATTATTTGCACTAAATGAAAATAGAGTTATCTTACATGGTTAATTAAGTAGGTTGGATGGTTGAGTACCATTGTATCAAGTCTGAATAAAATACTTCAAGTAGTTGCTGAGATATTTACCTATGTGTGCTTGCACGCAAAACCTTAACTAGAATATCTAAGTCGAATAATAAAGGCCTATTTTTTGCATAAAATTTACCTATGTGTGCTTGAACGAAAAACTTTAACCAGAATTTCTAAGTCGAATAATAAAAGGCCTATTTGTTGCATTAAATGCAAGTTAGAGTTATCTAACTTGGTTAATTAAGTAGGTTGGATGGTTAAGTACCATTGAATAAAGTCTCAATGCAATACCTCAAGTAGTTGCTAAGATATTAACCTATGTGTGCTTGCACGCAAAACCTTAAACAGAATTTCTACGTCGAATAATAAACGCCTATTTTGTTATTAAATGCAAGGTTAATTAAGTAGGTTGGATAGTTAAGTACCATTGTATAAAGTCTCAATGCAATACCTCAAGTAGTTGCTAAGATATTAACCTATGTGTGCTTGCACGCAAAACCTTAACCAGAATTTCTACGTCGAATAATAAACGCCTATTTTGTTATTAAATGCAAGGTTAATTAAGTAGGTTGGATAGTTAAGTACCATTGTATAAAGTCTCAATGCAATACCTCGATTAGTTGCTGAGATATTAACCTATGTGTGCTTGCACGCAAAACCTTAACCAAGGTGTGACGCCAACGCCGACGCCGACGCCGACGCTTGGGTGAGTAGTATAGCTCTCCATATTTTTCGAATAGTCGAGGTTAAAATAATATTTACTTCTTTGTTCCATATTAGCACTCGACAAGCGGTTAAATGCGTAGTCATGTCATATGATCTCGATAGAAAGTATGCATCTAGGTAGGAAATAAGCTCACGGGAGGAAACTAGAGTGTAATATGTAATAAAATGGATATCTTGTGTAATCGACCATGTAATCATTGTTTTCAATTACTGTTCTCACATTCGAGTATGTATCAGAATAAACGTTTTCGTGGGGTGTAAGTGATTCATTTTCTGATGTGAATAAAACACATGTTTACCGTTTAGAACAGCGTATGCTTTTATACAAAATAACTAACTAGAGTGAATTAACTGACATTGAACTGATGGGATATAATGAATAACTGTTATATTTAGGAGTTATATTTATATAACTATCCAGACTGGCTATTGTTTAAAATGCCAATTTACAAATATATATAATCATCGCTAATCTCATCCTATACGGCATGAACTTGGGATGTAATTACTGTATAATTTTATAAAAGTACAGAAAGCCTTTAGCGTAATGCATATTTAAAGCATTCAAAAGAACATTTTGGTTCAATTATTGGACACTTATTATTCGTTTTCATTTTAAAACAAAATAAAAACAATAAAACTGTTTGGTATCTGATTTTTCTGGGATTTCTTTACTGTTTTGCCAAGTCTAACGGATACACATCATAGATCTTATTTGCTGTATTGGTATGTTATCACACGCTATCAGAATAGATTTAGGATAATAGTAAATACCACCCCTTAATGCTTAATTACTGAAGCTCGGAATTATAAACATTATAGTTTTCTCTTACATAAGTTTCAATACACTTTATATTAACATTTCAATTTATATATATATATGTAAGCAAGCTTGGTAGTAGTGAAGATATCATTATTACTGTGAGGGTAAATAAGCATTCACTGTCTCACACCAAGCTATGATATACCAGGCATGGTTTACTTAATGAACATAGCATTAAACTAGTTCTTTTTATATAAGATAAACGTTTGTATGGATCAGGTGTTATTTTGGTTAACAGAATAAGTTTCGTCATTTTTAACATCGTAATCTTAAATATGTTCTCTTTTTCGCATTTTCAACTCGAAGCTATTCTACCAAAGATATACCAAGATAGGGACAGTCTGAAATTAAAACGCTTATATTTTAATATCTGCAATATTTGTAAACCTGTGGTATAGTAGTCAGGTATGCTTGCAAACACTAATGAATGGAAAACGATTGGAGGACGATTGAAACTCGTTTCTGGACTTTTTGATAGGTAATAATTTGTAATATTTATTATTTTTTACTGTTTAATATAAATATTCAGATGCGTAAATTGTACAATGATGGTTACCCAGTAACTTGTACTGTAAGATTTGTCAGCAGATACTGCATACACCAATTATTAAACCTTAAATGGTCAAAGCCAAATTATAAAATTATGAACAACACCGGCGAAGCGAAATTTTGAGCCATAGGTCGCTAAAGTGTATCAACCGACAGTGACCATACTCGACTATGCATACAAATCTTGAACGAAAACACTATGCATTATATCTTAAAAGCAATGCAGCATATACATATATCAAAATCGCCTTTCCTGTTTCTAATCACCCATAAAATTGTTTTATATCATGTGAACTTATGCTGTATAATTTGTTAAACAAGAGGTTAAAGATAGAAAACTCATCCTTCCTTTTTTGGAGATGTGTGCTTTTTCAAGGACGCTATCCAACGCATTGATATACAGATTCATATATTTTAGGTAAACAAATATTGCATATTTTTTTCTAAGAAAGTGAATAGATACAGTGGTGTAAGTTTATTTTCCTTATTTATTTATTAAAAGCTTTAGTTGAAGATATGTTTCAATGATTTAACACAAGCACCCCTGAAACCGACAATATTTCTATGCGCATGCGCACCGGAAGGCGATAGTATGACATTGAAAAAAACGAAAGTACGATGATGAGAACGCAATGGTGAAAACGCGATAGTACGATGTTGAAAACGCGATAGTACGATGATGAAAACATGACAGTACGATAATGAAAACGCGATAGTACGAAGATAAAATCGCGATAGTACAATGATGAAAACACGACAGTACGGTGATGAAAACGCGATAGTACGATGATTAAAACACGACAATACGATAATGAAAACATGACAGTACGATAATGAAAACGCGATAGTACGATGGTGATAACGCGATTGCACGATGTTGAAAACGCGTAATCACGACATTACAATTGTGAAAATGAGAAAGTACGATGGCGTTTTCAACATCGTACTGTCGCGTTTTACTATCGTAGTTTAATGATTTCACGATCTCATCATCGTACTATCGAGTATCGCGTTTCAGATTAACACATTCATAGGCTATGGCCCAAACGGCATTCCGTTTGTTACACTGTTATACAAGAATACGTTTAAATTATATGTGGTAAAGTTATATGATGTTACCTTAATTTCACTTGTGATACTATTTTACGAGATTACCTTTTATTTGCATTTGACTGGGTTTTACGTGATTACAATCAATTTGCATTTGGCATTGTTTTAAGATATTAACTTCAAATCGCTTGTGATACTGTTTTATAGAATTACCTTTAATTCGCATGTTTTAAGACATTACATTGTTTCAAGTGAAATCATTTAAACATATGTGGATATCAAAGGCGAACCTAGCTGATTATGAATATCTCAATCTGTCATTAAATTCGGATTATGGAAATAGAATAAGAAAATTAATAGATAAAATTAGGTAGCTTTCAGATAGCAATTGATATCATGATTTAGGTACTTGGATCACTCGTAGCTGAGTAGGTGACTATCATTGTTCTTATACCTCATCTTGATTTGTCTCCGAAAGCGTTTCATATTGGACCGTTTATCTTAGGTAAGTTGATAGTGAGCCAACTGATTTAACTGCTGAACAAAGATATTTAATTGTGTAATCAAAATTATCATATAATTATCATGTGGACAGTCAACTATTGATGTGAGCAATAATAGGGATACGTCAGTACACATAAACGATGTAATATAATAAAGAGTAAATCAGATTTGGGTATTATAATTATAGAACTAACTGCATGTTATGGTTCTTGTGCGTATTCACTGTATCAGAAGGTTTTTCGAAATTTTCAATTCATGCTATTCATTAGTTGTCAATGACGTTTTGGGGAAACAAGGTATTCAAGATGTGGTTAATTACGTGTTTTGTAAAAAAAACAATCGCGTTAATTCTTAGTTTTACAGACTGACGTGAAAACGATTCTCTGCCTTATACATAAATATATCTTCATTTGTCAAAATAATTTAATTACTGAATGACGGGGACAACCCCATAACAGAAGTGACTGTTTCGGCGTTAAAATATTTGAAAGTATTCAACAGCATCTGCATATTTCGTTTTTTTAAATGTTGTTAAAATTAATGACATAAAATTAAATAAGGCCTACTCTGTTCTTTTGTTCCCAACGATTTAATTAAAAAATATTTCAGATACATGTTTTAAATACAATGTAGCGATTTAATCATGAAACACTAGGGCCGAGCTACGTACTAATATTTCACGTTAAAGTTTAACATTTTGAGTTAGATGTTACTGTCAAAGTGTATAATGTACAGACGTGAAGGAATGCAATGGTAAACATACTAATCTTAAGTAAAACCTTTTACATAATTTTAATAACACATTATTTTTTTTGTACATACTCATGACCGTTAGATCAGATTCTAAATATTTGTCAATATACAGTGGGCCGATCTTTAAGTGCACTTGAGCCTCCATAGAATACTAGATCCGTGTTCGTACATAAAATGACCTGGTAAGTGACGTATTTAATGGATAGTTTGCAGTTTGCGATCGTTAAAACGTGTGTTTATGCTTTCATAACAAATGTGAACGGTAAATGTTCAAATTAACAATAGATGTTCTGTCATGCTATATTCTGTTCTGCTATTATAAAGTAATAATATAGACGCACGTGTTTGTATACGTCGATTTGAATATGTTGACCAAAGGTCATGTGTCGGGAATTTTGCACATTTACATGATTTGATTAGTTAATAGATATTCTTGCTTAAAAAATTCACCAATACAAATATTCAGTTTTAACAATTGACAGTCAAACACTCAAGTCTGTTGAAAAAAATGTTTGGGGGAAGGGAGAAGTATTTACCTAGGTATTTCAGAAATAACACATCTCATGTCAAACAAAGAAGTATTTGTACCTGTGTATCGCTATGTCATTGTCCTCAATATAAAAGTATACAAAGTAAGAGCTTTACAAACTAAGACTGAATGTTTTGGCCTTCATCTTTAAAAGTGGCATATAGTAATTTTACGGTCAACAGTGCATGGTAAATCAGTAAAATCCCCTCAAAATGGGACCCCTTGGTTCTTTTAGGGTTTTACTGTAAATCACCGATACACGGAGTACAACTTTCCTGGTTTAATTCAGTACTGAGTAAACCAACGACCCCAAGACCTTACGTTTCGTGAGCGACCTAACCACTAGGTCACAGACACGATTTCAATGAATGTCATCGCTTGTGGATTTGGCTTGGGCGCATCCATTGTGCTCCACTCCCTCCACTAAAATCATCCATATTAGCTTTCAATGTCAAGATGGGAGAACAGAGAAATAAAATAAGCTGATAAAGCAACATGACAAACTGGGAATTGTTAAAAAGGTAAAGGGGGCAACCCATCCAACATTTTAAACCATTTAATTATTGGTTCTGAGGGCGGGTATATGTCAAAAGGTTTTGTCCCGAAGTTACGCAACCTCTAGCGTCCATACCTGGCTCCAACCATCGATTGTTGAGTCATAACTGCCTAAAACCTAAATAAGGCTTTATGGTATCAGACATCGGAATAAACAGTTTTGGTTAAAATTTGGTGAACGTTCTCTTTAAACAAGGTAGTAAAGATTTTATTAACAAAGTTTTGATCAATTTGGTAGCTGGCAAACTTTTTCTGTTTAAAGGATTAGATCACAATTTACGCCTAAAACAGTTTTTTTCCCGTAATGCGTCTGAAAGCACTAATATAATAACCATTTGACTCTTTGATACCAAAATTGTAGACAAAACTAACAATTTTAAGAAAAAAATCCTGGTGACAGTGGAGAGCGAACCCATGCCGGTAGAGTTCAAAAAGTCATTTGGATTAATATATTTACTGAAAACATAATAGCTAACCTGACATTGGTCATCTTAAAAAAGCTTTATATATCTTTAAAACAAGTAGGGGTTATGACAATTCAAGGTCAAGTTGTCACCAAAGCATGTATAGCAATCTATATTTTCTGATTTTCATGATGTACTTTTTAAAAAAAGAAAATATATAATAACACGTAATACAAAGCATTTTTACAATTAACATTAAGTTTTGCAAAGAAACGGTTTCTGGCAGCGCTTCGAAAACAAAATTGTACATTGTAAGATCAGATAAGACAATATAAAATTTTAACTGCATAGCAGTACGTTTGTTTTCTATAAACTAGTTTGTCACGCTATATTAACCTCGCAACTAGTTACTAGTATCACCTAACGAAATGTTTATTACAGTATTACGAGTTGACATAGATGATAAAACTATAGTACATCAAAATCTCAGTTTAGGTGAATTACATCTGAAGTAAAAAGTAGTTTATGTTTGCTAATGTAAAAACATCGTTCCTAGAGAATTGACGTTCTGTTTAAAGTCATATACAAATTAATACATGCACTGCATATAGTATAACAAATTATGTATACATAAAACACATTGTTCAATAAATATCTTTGAAAATGTTGATACTTATAATATGATTGTCCTTAGCTTGTTTGTAACGTAACAAATCAACAACTTTTCATCTAGTGTAATGCTACCACAAGTTTCACTTTAACACGAAATCTCTCTTTATCTAATTGTACTAATACAATGCAAACTTCAGGGCCAAGTCTTATGGTCACACAATTGAACAAAAACTCTGAATAGGCAAACGGCTAGGTCCTAAAATACACTAGATACACAAAACGTACAATCAACAATTTTTGACCTTACATGCACTAAACACTTTTAACAAAAATAATATCACCACAGAAACAGTTAAATCACCCTAGAAACAATTCACACAAATCAAAATATTTTTATAAATTATTCTAGGTTACACACGTAATGGATTAATATTCATTTAAACTATTTCAAAACCAAGTATTTGAAAAAAAATCCACTACATACGACCTCGAACAACAGACAGACGACCGTGAACATCTCTTTTCAATATTCAAGTTCTGCATTCGCCTCTGTTATTAACTAGTCTGCAAACTCAGCTATCATCGTACTTACGAACTGCGTGCAGCTTCGAGCAAAAATATAAATAAGGTAATGAAACATTTTATTATACCACAATAATTAAACAAATGTTTATCAACAGTATTTATCATCTTACCAATCACGTTGCATTCACTCAAATTGTCAAACAATATGAAATCAAAGCTATTACATCAATTTTGAAATATTGAGACATGGAGACATAACACAATAGAACAGTTGTAAACAAAACGGGAAACAAAATTGTGTCAAAATATTATTAATTGTAAAGGATACAATGAATTTTCTTTTATCAATGTAATATTATACCTATTCTAATTGTGTTTTGATACACTTCAAAAATAATTGTTCACATGTACATTGTATACTCAAACCAAAACAGGAACTATTGTGACATGGACACACAATAAGAGTTTTAAGATGTAAACTGCACAATAGTTCATCGTATTGATGGAAACCAATCATGCCGCTATGTATATTTTAATTTAACAATTATTTTATCCTAGTAGACATAATATTAAAAATGTATCTCAACACTGACACAAAAGCGAACTCGATAAATGTGAGAATGACACCAGATTGGCATTAGTGGTAAGACTTTTGACAACATAAGACTAAATAATGTTACAGACCATCAACAGCGAAAGTCTCTTCCAGCCTGCCCGTCTCAACTACGTTCGCCGCTGTGATGCCTTTGGATGCAAGCACCACTTCCAACGACTGTTTGTATTGAGAATAACGACACCGCCCTCTATAAGTAGAAGTTAACTACAACACAACAGACAGAGCATATTTATAAGCACGCAACTTCTGAAGTCACCAAACTCTGTCCGCCTAATAAAAGACGAGCAGATCACATTTGTTTGATACTTCCGTTAAAAATATAATTATTATATTTATTTTTTTGCTGTAGTGTTCAACAATAATAAATATCACAGCAATTATGACAGTAAAAATATGCTGGTCAGCATTTTTTATTTTCAAGGATTTCCAAGCAAAACTTACATTAAATATGTATTTATTTTCGTCAACGTTTGAATTAAGAGCATGAATTAATTATTTTCGGATTCATTCAAAACACTTTTAAAGCGACCGAAATGAAGACAATATAGTTTTCTCAACAAAACGGTGAAGGAGTGGTATTGCATTTAATAAAAGGTTCCATGGTACTAATGACACTCGATAAATTATTTGCATGAAGACAACACGTAAGTCAAATGCTTTAATGTGTCTATAGATACAACAACACAATTTATGTTATTTGCAAAATATAAATTACCATTTAGCAGACAATATATTATACCTTAACATACGGTATCCAAGCAATATAATTACTAAACAAGAGCACTGTACTTGGATGTTCAACGCTCATCCGTTTCACTTTGAAGTCACTAAATTAGAGGGGCATAACTCAAACACTATGTTGTGATGCGACTTCTAACACAAGCTCATAAATTGTATGAGAGTATGTGTAAAGATGTTCTTGCTAAAAAAATACGGTTGTCATGAATAACCAAGAATTAAATGTGCGTATCAAATAGTTAAAAACGCATTATGATACATGCATTATGACATTTCTAACAAACATTGAATAAAAACAACAAAATATTGTGAACATTGCATTGCACTCAAAATATAGCATGAACACAAACACATTTGTGATATTTCATACATGATTATAAAATTGAATCAGCAATTTTGAACCAGTGGTATTGCTTTTTTGTCAAAAGTTCTTCTTTCTTAAGAAATAAAAAAAAACAATCTCCAATGTTCTAAATATATTGTATTATCCGATCGTGAACCTGATCCTAGAAGGTAAACCTGTGATTTGTGTTTTAAAGGTTTTGATAATTAAACTTATTTTGATAGGGTTGTTTAACGCAATTTCAACAAGACGATGAAACAAACGAAATAAAGAATATTCATTTGAACTTCAATAACGAATCAAAATAACTTATTACTACTTATAGAGAGTGAATTATTTTAAAGTCATAAATTGTGATATGTAAGGAATTTCAGCATATGTGTCTTTATGCATATATTTAGCTACGTTTCTTACTGTTTTTACAAATATTCACCCGACTGTTTATACATAGACGAACCAGCGTTAACGTACAATTTGACCAACTGAAAGAGCAATTTAAACGAGATATAAGACCTTTTGCGGAACACACCAAAAATAAGTCATGCATGCTAATTAATTCCCTGTATCGCATTTTATCTTTCTATAAATATCATGCAAAAGCAACTGCTATTAAGGAATCACAATTTGAATACCTGTATATCAATGTCCTATTACATTTAAAACTAATGTTTATATGTTAAGGATTTGACTGCAAACATTCAAGAATCCATGGCGTCAATTGAATGGCCGTGCTTTACGTGCGCCTTTGTTTAATGTATAATGCAAATGTGAGTTCGCTGACTAAAACTGTCATTAAATACAGAACACATTTGGTGGAATGGGTATGTTTTTTTCACTGATACGTAGCTCGTAAATACTTTGAAACGCGCGGAAACTTCGTCATTATTGGTACTGTAGAAAAATCACTATATGATCCAACTGACGCTTCAGGCTGAATATTATGGACATCATTTTATACAAGGACAACATAAATACCAAACACATGGACGTCGACGTCGTGCTTTGTGTACACTATACATGGTTGTTTTTTTAAACTTTAAACCCCTTTATAAACAAAAAAGATGATGGAACTATGCATACATGTACTAGATAATTTGAGATTTGTTTTTGAATATAATAATTATATTGCTTGAATAATTGATATAAAAGTCCAAACTTAAATTAGTCTGATATCATCCGTATACTTTGCATCGTACACTTTCAATGCTTAATACAGAATATTAGATGAGTACGAGAATTATATTTGCATGTTTCAGAAAATCATATTTTACCTTTTACACTACTTGTCGTCGGTGAAATGACGATGAGTGGGGTATTTCAATTTATCATTCTATTGTTTTGTGCATTTCCCGGGAAGTTCGTATTAAAATGTGAGACAAATATGAAAGAAGATTTTTTTCATTGAATACATGGTATAACATTGTCGTAAAGTTCGAACAATAGTTTCCGTCTAATGTTTTGTACAAAAGGAAATGTTTTGAAACAAAACGTTCGAAAATTGGGAGTGCCATTTCCCTAATAAGCGATTAGTTGTGTGGTTTTTTTCTAAAAATATTTTTATTGAAACATATGCAATCTGTCTTTACGATCAATGATTATTTTTCATGAGTTACAGATTATAAAGTGCCGTATTTTATAAAGGGAAGTTAATACAATTGCTTTAATAGTTCTTGAATTTGATTTTGTCACTCCTAAGTTTGAAGTTTTTTTTATCAAATCGGTATTTAACTGCAGATCTTTCACTGATAAAACTCCTTATTTTCCTCATCTTCATTCTTTCCTTAAATTATCCGACATGTATACCTAACTAATTTTACCTTTATTGAACTCCACCATTGGCCTATGGAAACTGTATATGCTATCAATATTGGCTTACCCAGACTACAACTTATAAACTGCTTAATATATGTGATGCATTTGATTACTGTACGCTAAAAAGTAATACTAGCCTAAAACTTTCATGCATGGATCCCTTAACGAAACGGCATTCAGAACACTTCCCCCTACTTCACAACACTAAACACTGAACACACTTTGCTGATTCTTATTATACCTATAAGATTATTCTTACCCGTGAGTATACACTGAATCATCATACAATGAGACGCCATTCAAAACAACTTTTCCTTCCTTCCCCAACATGAACATCAACCCTCTCCTAAATGCTGCCTTTAACATTCTACATAGCAGCTCGCCCTCATAGTTCAACCTCAAGCGTCCTTTGAACGTGCAGCCTGTTATCGGGTTTCCCGGGGACGGATGGTGCATCTGCAAGTAGGGAAGACAAACGTTGTATAAGACGTGATGAAATGGATATAACTACTTAGTACAAATATAACATACAATGTATTGGACAGGAAAATGAATACATGGTACAAAGATACAATAGTACTTTGATATTAATTTAAGCATCCTTGATATGTCTGTTCTTAATGTATGCTTTTCCGTGTATAATAATCACTATATTGTACAACAAAGGCAGGTGGAATAATATTAATGGTTTAATAAATGACATTTAAGCAAAGGCACAGGCATTGTTATGTATATTTAAATAGGTTTTATTTATACGGAATACATTGTGATATCTACAAGTTTATTTGTTTTCAAAAAAGTACACGCAAAAATGTTCATATTACGTTACTGCATACAGGCTATATTTGGTGAATTCAATTACTTAAAACAAGGCAAATGTTATGTTGCATTACTAAGCTGTTTAATGGACGCTTATATAATATATAAGTATAATAAAATCGCCCATTCTTTGAACGTAGCATATTATCTTGTTCTGCGGTGATTTATTTTTATAAAATCCCGATTTTGGGATATATTTTAACCAAATAAAAAAACAACACAACTATATTTGATAAGTGTGCTGGTGTGTAAATCATTTTACCACAATAGTACATATATCGATTAACTTCTATAGGACAATAGATAGTATGTGTATAAATACAACCCAACGTACTTGAACATATGTATGTATATATATGTATGAATATAAACATGATTGCAAACTAATATTTTGAAATGAGTATAATGTAATTTCGGAATTCAAATTTGTACCTTTACATAAGAACGGAACGTTATGGATTTTTAAAATAAAAGTTGGTATTAAAATCGTTAATATGACGTTTGTGCTGCTAGGAAATATAGCGAATGATTTTAATCTGTTTCTTTCTGCAAAAAAGATAATATATTGATGAGCTAAGTTAACTCTTATTTTCCTGTTTTTGTATTTAAAAAGTTATATTTCAATCAGTTTGTCAAATAAATTTTTATATTAATACCTTGTTAAGTTTTAAGGATGTATACTTACATGCATTATGGAGTATCATGACGAACTATTTTACGTATATGCAAGTAAAATATGACAGTTTGAGTTCTAGGGGCGATCCAGAGTTACGTGGACTTTTTCTATACTTTCCGTCCAAATATTTTACGAATTCATCAACATCTTATTCAAAGTGTTTTGCATAGACTATATAAAATAAGTCTGTACATTTAATGTGTATTGAATATTAACAGTTTTAGAAAAATCTGGAAATTAAGGACGGTGCACCGTCACAGATGTTCATTTACAAACATTTTAAAACAATGTATCATTCACATCATGATTTCTTCCACGTTTATCAATGATATTCCGCAAAATACCGTCACATATTACGCTGACGTCATACATAATATACTGTTTAGAAGTCGTCACTCTCTGACTTGACTACAAGCACTACCATACTACCATTCCAATATCATTTTAAACTTCTAGCACTGTATAATGATATCAGGTCTTTTTGCGCTTAGTTTGATAAAATAATCAAAATAACCTTTCATTTCTAAAAAAGAAATAAATATTTTCAGGACAAATCTAGTACAACATTCTTTACCAAAACAACGTACAACTTAAATTAACAGCTATTTTCAAACAATAAGTTAGTTACAAAACTTATCTTATTGCTACAATGTATCGATTATTCGACGTGTATTCATTGTCAAGCAACTTTAATTAAGGGAGAAAAGACATGATTTTAATGGATATGTATAACTATTGCTCGGCTATTTTAGTAGAAACAATAACACAGGAACCAAGATACATTTCTGTTAATTGTATTGCTTACAGGAGTAGGAAAAATGCCATTTATGTAGCTTGTACATCGTATAGCATTCAAATACATATGTTATTTCGAGTGGCATTCAAACTGTTTTTTTTTAATTTTACTTGTGCAAAAAGACATTTTACAATCTACTATATAAATGCGGATTACAACATGGTATGTGAACATTTAATGCATGTTGATGTCGCCGCGGCAAACATAAAATTGGTGTACTGTATAATTTATATATTCATCCTTTGAGACAATAAATACATAACATAAATTGAATACCTATATTGCTAACACTATTTGAATTTCGACTATTGGGCTTGTCAATTTCGTTTCAACAGAATTCTTGCAAACACATGCTAGCCGTTAAACCAATTTAAATTTATCTTACTACACACTTGTGTCACTTTTAAGTTTATGCAATAATTGCTTTATGTTATGAGCTTTTGGCATATAATACCACATCCCATGCATTGCACTGGCAGTTATCAACAGACGTGTTATTAGCATATCATACCACATCCCATACATGCACTGGTAGCTATCAACAGACGTGATACTAGCATATCATACCACATCCAAATGCATGTACTGGTAGCTATACACAGACGTGTTACTATCATATCATTCAACATCTCATGCATGCACTGGTAGCTATCAACAGACGAGCTACTAGCAAGTTATACCAGATCCCATGCATGCACTGGTAGCTATCATTAGACGTGTTACTAGCATACCATACCACATCCCATGCATGCATTGGTAGCAATCATTAGACGTGTCACTAGCATATCATACCACATCCCATGCATGCACTGGCAGCTATCATTAAACGTGTTACTAGCATAGCATACCACATCCCATGCATGCACTGGTAGCTATCATTAAACGCGTTACTAGCATATCATACCACATCCCATGCATTGCACTGGCAGCTATCAACAGACGGGTTACTAGCATATCATACCACATCCACTGGTAACTATCAACAGACGTGTTACTAGAATATCATACCACATCCCATACATGCACTGGTAGCTATCAACAGACGTGTAACTAGCATATCATATCACATTCCATACATGAACTGGTAGCTTTCAACAGACGTGTTACTAGCATATCATACCACATCCCATACATGCACTGGTAGCTATCAACAGACGTGCTACTAGCATATCATACCACATCCCATACATGCACTGGTAGCTATCAACAGACGTGTAACTAGGATATCATACCACATTCCATGCATGAACTGGTGGCTATCAACAGACTTGTAACTAGCATATCATACCACATCCCATACATGAACTGGTAGCTATCAACAGACGTGTTACTAGCATATCATACCACATTCCATGTATGTACTGGTAGCTATCAACAGAAGTGTTACTAGCATATCATACCACATCCCATACATGCACTGGTAGCTATCAACAGACGTGTTACTAGCATATCATACCACATCCCATACATGCACTGGTAGCTATCAACAGACCTGTTACTAACATATCATACCGAATCCCATGTATGTACTGGTAGCTATCAACAGACGTGTTACTAGCATATTATACCACATCCCATGCATGTACTGGTAGCTATCAACAGACGTGTTACTATCATATTATACCACATCCCATGCATGCACTGGTAGCTATCAACAGACGTGTTACTAGCATATTATACCACATCCCATACATGCACTGGTAGCTATCAACAGACGTGTTACTAGCATATCATACGACATCCTATGCATTGCACTGGAAGCTATCAACAGACGGGTTACTAGCATATCATACCACATCCCATGCATGCACTGGTAGCTATCAACAGACGTGTTACTAGCATATCATACCACATCTCATACGTGCACTGGTAGCTATCAACAGACGTGTTACTAGCATGTCATACCACATCCCATGTATGTACTGGTAGCTATCAACAGACGTGTTACTAGCATATCATACCACATCCGATACATGCACTGGTAGCTATCAACAGGCGTGTAACTAGCATACCATAAAACACCCAATGCATGCACTGGTAGCTTTTAACAGACGTGTTACTACCGTATCATACTACATCCCATGCATGCACTGGTAGCTATACACGGACGTGTTACTAGCATATCATACAACAACTCGTGCATGCACTGGTAGCTATCAACAGACGTGTTACCAGCATATTATACCACATCCCATGTATGTACTGGTAGCTATCAACAGATTTGTTACTAGCTCACCACACCACTTTTGTGTAAGTATATATTAGCATGAAACCCATTATTTATAAAAAAAAAAGACATTTACATAAATGTATTACCATCTGTATGCCATCCGGGAATGTAAAATCCAACACGATGATACGCTCTCCGTATTCTATGCTGGTCTTGACTTCAACTGTTCCATTGGGTTGAGTCCCTTAGAAACCAAATAACAGTTATTAATGTCCGTTCAATAACAGATTTAATCACGCATTGTGATTCCGAAAATCCTATCAACAACATACTAAATAGGCTAGAATGGAACGCATCTATTATTGCTTTAAACATTGATATCATTATCTAATTAAAGAGCTACACGTACCAGCTTACATTTCCCTAATTATTAGAGAAAACATTTAAAACTACTTCAAGCATAATAAAGCAATTTAATTTAATTCACTTTACAATAATCAAGATTGAAATTCCTTGTCAATTACTGATGTTTAAGTACCTGTATAGTACGAGGTCATTTAAGGGTAACTTACAATTCAAGTGTTCCTTAACGTGTGGAAACTTCGCCTGGAATATTGCTCTTTCCTAAAAACATATAACTAATCAATGACTTTAATTATTTATGGTTGATTTATCAACGCATTTCGAGTGATATACACAACGTAACAAACAGAGCATGACTATATATTTTACCAATAGACGTTAAGCCATCGCTGTTTCGTATATTATTACATTAATCAATCGTAAACAAGCACTGTTCTTTTTGCCCTTACGTTGTATTTTAGCTATCACTGCTTACCCTTTCAACTTGATTCAAGTCTTCTTTAGTTCCTTTTAACTCCGCCTCGAGAACCAGTCGTGCCTAAGCAAAACATTAAACAACGTCAGCCATGTGAAACAGGTAAGCCTTTATTAAAGTACATAAAGAGCTTTGATGTTATACAAACTTTATGTTAACTTTGCTTTAATGAGATAGAAACTCATTGCAATTATATAAAGTAACTTATTAAAAAGAAGGTTTCATCAAGAATTGTGTTTTTCATTTAAATCATGTATAATTTAGATTTGAAGCAACGGACAACAAGTTTACTCTTGTTCGATATTTGCTCAATTAACGTATACTTTAAAGTGTACTTTCAGTGAATATTAACAAAGAGTTTCTAGCTGTTCAAAGGATTAGAACATGTCATTTACATAAAATTATTTCCAATGAGGTAGCGAAGTAACTGGCTAGGAATTTGATTTTAAATGAGAAAAATCGGACATTAAATAGTATAAATTTATATAAAAAAATAAGAAATAATTATCTTGCCATATCTCTTTTCCTATTTGATAATAACATCATTCATGTGTTGTTTAAAGTATTTGTGACAAACATTGTTTTATTTGTTTTGGTTGAAAATATCTTTCTTCGCCGTTTCGTAAACATTTTAAAATCGAAACTGATTTTTGCATTAATTGCCTGGAAATTCAACCGTTGAATTTACAATTGAAAATTAGTTGTAAATTTATTTTTCCTATAGAGTCAAGTATTATACTTCCATGCAAAGATTAATGAGCGGTGATTTCCCAATTAACATTACCTACAGTACGTACATCAACGGGGTGTGTTGCCAAACCGGACGGGCAATATGTGTTTGTTTACGGGACTGTTTTCCCAAGTTCAACGATAAAAATCAATCTTTTAACTAATTTGGAATTGTTTTACCGGAAGGGACATTTTGATAAGGCTAACCATACATCTAATCCTACATTATTTATTGTACGAGTTTAGTTAAACGTCAACAAACTACTTAACCACAATAACTATCATGTCAAATATGTACACACAAAATATTATTTTATTATTATTAAAATATATTTTTGGTACAGAAGATTTAAGTGTCAAATATCAAGCACAATAATAAATGAGTGTTTTTGTCATTATTGGAAGAAGTGATGTATCAACACGTATGTAATAAATCGTTTTTTCGGTAATTATGTCTACCCCAGGAGAATCGAACTAACAACATTCGTTTACCTTGCCTAAATATCCATTAAGCTGGGTATCATGTCTATGCGTCAAACTGATAATAATTAGTTAGTTATTACCCTAAATGCAAATGATCTGTTCAATTATGTTGGAGTACAGGACACCAGGAATATGTCAATTTTTAAGGTACAGCCTCGACTCTGTGACTTATAAGTACTCATATGTTTAAGTATATTTGGCAGAATCTTTTATTTTTTCAATAAACTTAAACATTTGGGATGTTCTGTACGGATTATTATATTAATCCCATGTCCCTCAATTATTTGCTCTCTTGAAACCAAAAGTAAAATAAAAACATATTTATGAACAGATCCTTTTTTGTGCTTACCTTTTCTGATTTATCCAGGTCTTGTTTGACTTGTTTCAGCTCACCACACAGTGACTGTCTTGTCTGTAAACATGTTTGGGGTTTGTTACATTAGTATTCCGCATAAATAATGATAATACATATTTTATGAAAACATCCTATTTGTGCAACATCTTACCTTTTCTGATTTATCCAGGTCTTGTTTCACTTGTTTCAGCTCATCACGCAGTGACAGTCTAGCCTGTAAACATGTGTTTATTTTTTTACATTAGTAATCAGTATGAATTAGTACGATAATTTATATTATATTAAAACATCATTTTGGTACAACGTTTGACCTCTTCTGATTTATCGAGGTCTTGTTACACTTGTTCCAGCTGATCACATAGTGACTTTCTAGTCTGTGTACATGACTGGGGTGCTGTTACATTAGTAATCCATATGAATTCCGACAATATATATTATATAAAACTAAAACTAAACACCTTGAAATCCTCTTATCAGATGAACGGTGAAACTGGTCTTCTAAAAGGTCTCTGCTTGGATTTAAGTGTGTGTGAATTTGAGGAGGAAGGCCAAGAAAATCTTAGATGTTGTCTTATTTTAAACTTTCTACTCAGTTTCTCCTAACGTTTGAAGTTCTTGTAAATAACAAAATATCAATATTTTGCATACAGTTATTTTCTTAAAAGCCAATACAATACTACAAATGCGGCCTAAAATATCACATTTTTGGATCAATATTATATCTAGTGAAATGAAATATGATAAATAATTTTACCAAGGAAAATCATTTGTTTATTTACATACAATTGCATTGCATTTAGTTTTTTTGATTCTTCACCACTCTGTTGCTACTTGTTTTGGAATATTTCTCGTGTCTGAGACATAACAGGCGAAACTAGTAGCATATTTCAATAGCGCTGTTTAGCATAAATGATTTTATTGATATTCATGCAACATAGATTTACCACAGAAATGTGCAAAGATAAGACTAAAATAAAAAACAAACTCCTATTAAAAACAACACGTTAAAATATCAGCCTAATAGAAACACTTAACAGTGTACATATGCACAAGTATAACACCGGTCCTGTTTATACCCAGCATTCTAAATGTATAGTGGCAACGATTACAAAGGTCTGAACATTATAATTACAAATCTACCTGTTTGGTACACCCGATTGTATGATAACGACCAAATTATTACAATATATTTCCTATGCCATGACGGTTACGCTCGTTAATCATATTTTACAAATGATTTCCCTTTTAATCAGAAGGGACAATGCGTTGGATTTCCCGATAAGTGTTTGCTATATTTTTATCACTGGTTTACAACACATTCGAACGAATACCCTGTCTTAAGACACAAGGCTAACATCAAACAGACACTTATCTAGAGACAACCGCCGTACCAAACAGCACAGACCGACAAAAAAACAGTTTTAGTTTACTTCAAAGAAGGTTCATATTAATATTAAATCGAAAGTTCAAACCTTTTCTGATTCGTCTAATTCATTTCTTGCCTTTTTCAACAATGCAATGAGCTCTCTCCGTGTCTAAAATATGCAAACAAAGAACATAATATGAAACACGTTTTAAAAAATGATCATAGCATCGGTCATATGTGGTCATATTTGATATTCTTATAAAAAAAAATGCAATATTATATACTTCGACAAACCATATTATAAATGACATATATTGTACGAATTAGAAAGACATAAAGTGCAGATTAATTCATTGATAAAAAACTCGACAATCGTGTTGATTTTGAACTTGTAATTGATTTAGAATTATGCTACTGAGCATCTAAGCAACAAACACAGTAAGTGATACTTTGTTAATTTCTGTTATGAATGCGACAACGTCGTTGGCATGTACATCGTCGCTTCCTGTATTTTCTTCGTGTTGTTCACAAACTTCTTCCAAGTCCTCAAACACACATTTTAGAATTACTTTGTTTTCTTTAAATTCAATCCCTTTAAACGTGTGTTTGCGTTTGATTTCTTTGAGGTGGAATCTAGCGTCCGATACCTCTTTCTCAAAATGTCTACTCGCGAGGTACAAGCGCCCAGCCATTTTATTGTCAACGAAATCATCAATTTTACTTTCTTCATTTTCACACCACTTGGTTTTCTCATCACACGTCTTAGTTATATGTGAATAGGTGTTCACATTTTCTTTATATATCTCTCTTATTCCGTCTTTAAAGTTTCTTGTCAAATCATCTACACGATGTTTTATTCTATTTCCCAATTCCATACACTTTTCCACGCATGTGTCAGCATTATTCTTGTAGCTATCCTGCCTATGTTCTGCTTCGTCTTTTAAAAACAGAATTTCAGCTTTTAGCTCATTGAACAGTGACTTCATCGTGATGACTTTATCGCAATCAATGTTTATATCTTCATGCAGCAAGTCAACGACCTCTTTAAAGCAAGAAAGATGTTCCGAATGAAAGCATCTGCTACAAAGCATGGAATCATGAATTTTACAAAGAAATATAGTTCTCTCTGTCGGATGCTGCTTACATCTCTCTTCGGTGATGTCCCGCTTAGTGACCTTTGAGTTACCGTTTTTTTCATCATTCATACTGACCATGTGAGTTTGAAACACCTTTACTGTCTTGTGAAGTTTTATACAAGTTTCTCCAACGTTTCCACAGGTTGTGCAATATCCAACTGCTTTTTCGTTACAGCACATTTCACACTGAATCTGTGTTGATGCCATGGTACTTGCTAATGCAGTTTAAGATAAAATAATTGAAGTCAAAACGTTCCTTAGTGCGCAAATTTGATTTGTGGGATGAAGTGATGATTATTTGTCAATTATTATATTCACTATATCGTCATATGAGGTCATGTATCACTGAAAATATAAATAAATTTATGATAAGCAAAATCAAGACAATTACAAGATAATAACAAGTGTGTAATAAAGCTAATGGCAAGTAACGCTGTCAAAAGAATCACGTTTAAACATATTGTTAACCACTTGACCCAGTATCAATCGTTCTTACAATCGCGAATCACTTAGGCTTAATATGCATTTCTGTGTTTTTTAAACAAGTTAATAGCGAGTGTGTAATATATCTAAGTGCGAGTAATTTTGTCAATGATCTCAAGTTTACCCTGTGCCAGGGTAAAGTTTTCACATAAAGTTTTCCCTTACATTTGTCGCATCATATTTACAGAAATCTGATTATATGGCAAGGCCATTATATCAAGCGAAAGAAAATCTATAACATGATACTAACCACATTAACTGAACAGGAACAGTAAACATACTTATGCTTTTATATTTTATATCTCACAGCTGTACGCTTATTTGAATTAGTTCATTTCCTGTGCAAAAACCAGAAATCCCACTTTTTTAAGATGCATCGAGAACGTTCCCCATCTTAGCCTCGAACAAAAAATATATGTAGTGAAACTTGCGTATACTTTACACTATTGTATTAAACTCTTACGTTTGCATCAATGGTACAAGAAGAAAACCCAATTGTAAGGACTAGTACAAATACTGGTTTAAAACCCCAGTATATTAACATTTTACTGACCGTTCCAAGGCGATACCTAACAATTATTGATAAACATGGTTTTTTATATTAAGTATGTATGCACTGTACTGTTTGTGGAGTTTTGTGCTGTTTTTTTCATGTTCCTTGTTAGTGATTTAATTTTCAATGTCTTTGGCGTTTACCCAGTGCCATTAAACCGGGTTTATGTTTAAACTGTATGCTACTGAGCTTGTTTCTGTAGCTTTTCGCATAAATATTGGTGACCACAAACAAGACTCACAAACGCCCCGGCAAAAAATCAAAATCGGATCGTCAAGATGAGAAGCATATGCTATAATTACTGTGCTTACTATAAATTTTAGTTTGTTACTTATATCATTTCTATATATATTGCATGTTATCATTACGTAAATACTTTTAAAAGTAATATTTACTACACCTACTACATCAGAAAATTAAATCGTTTTCAACGAGCGCGAAACGCGTCAAGGGCAAGCAAGAAGCTACGTTTGGGCGTAAAGCAGTGACATAACCTGGTTACGTCCCAGTTCGAAAACAATATAGGAACAAAGAGGTCCCGGGTCCGATCCCAGGTCGGGGAAAGTTGTTGTGGCCTATCACAAGGACATTCAGTACTAGCGAATTTCATCCCATGAAGGGGATTAGAGAGTGTTTAAAATAAGTTGTTAGCTTTCTGCATAACAGAGCTTACAAAATGGTATTAACTAACCAACCTGCATTATATCCAGAAGCAAATAACTTCCTTGTTTAAGAAAAATCTAGTTTCTGTTTTTGTGATTTTAAACACTTATAATTAATCCTTTAAAACACATTGATCTAAATATTGAACACACCCAAACACATTCTCCTATTCCTTAACCTATCGACAATACTAATTACGATTAAAACACAACTACAACAATTTGAAAATTCTTAGACTAATCCTTCTGCGTCGATCTTATAAAATGAAAAACTACTATCCTAAAAATCCCAACGTTAGCACAAGTCAGACATATTTAAGTTTGAATTTAAAATGTTAGCAATTTTTTTTATAAAAAGGATTTCAAAATCGTTATAACCCTTTAATCTCTGAAGACAGGGGTAAACCAACTTACATTATATTTTGAAGTAAATTACTTCCTTGTTTGAGTCAGATCATTTTGAAAGAATGATACTCTTAAACACTTATTTGATATCATTTAAACACATATTTATCCAAACATTGCACAAACTTTAAAATAATATCTCTTTAAAACCTATTGACAATCGTTCTTACGACTTAACACATCAATATAAACAACTGAGGTCATTTGCTAAGGGAGCAGTCAACAGTTTTGGTAAGAGAGAATAATCAGTGTCTACTTGACACTTGAGGAATGCTTTTGATATTTTACAAAGGCTTTGGATAGTGAACTGCATTTGCATTGTTAGTGAGTTCCATGTAATTAGTACGACAATTTTAAATTATCACGAGTTTAAAACTTGTCACACATCACTAACGCCAGCTATACGCTTCTACAATAATGATCGAACAGCTACCCGCAAAGGGAAGTTACAATTGCTGATACGTAAATGAAGTGTTGTCTGCTTCTAGTATATTCTGCTGTAAATATTGACTTGTTTTTCGTAATACTTTTAGTATTTGATAGTACGGTATTGCTAGTTATAGTTTTTACTATACATTTTTGTTTGTGTAACACAAAATTGATGAATTGTTCACGAATTTGTCACCAGTATATCGAAAGTGTAACTTTCATTTACAGCAAAGAAATAAAAGAATGTAAACCGAAAGTAGATGTATTTTTCTGAAACGACAATATACATTTCAAGTCTAGTTTGTTTAACATTTTGGCCCATGGATAAAGTTAAATCGGTCTGCGGTTTAATGAGTTACGTTATAATACGTATTATAACTGATATTCTAAAACGTTAGGTATGAAAGTTTCAAAGAACATTCTAATGCAGCAATATGGCTTTATTCCGCATGATAAAGCATCACCGAAATGAGGCTTCATCATGTCAACCAGGAAAGTAAGTTACGGATAAACACTCCTAGAACTGAGTCTTTAGAACCTTACGCATGCCATTTTGATAACACTGTAGCTTTAAAACGTCATGCGCGGCCATTGCGTATGCCTGAGGCTTCAGAATGTTAAGAAAAAAATGTTTGTGGACACCTCGCGAATTATCTAATAAAACCGAGATTTTATTTAGTTAGGCAAGTTCATTTAACTGAGGTTAAAGACAACCACGTTGGACCTTTTTTGTTATAATTCGTATTATTTATTTTTTTAGTTAATGTGTGATGCTGATAATACAGAGACAGCTAGAGTGACAGAGTTTGATGAATAAACTTAAATTAAAAAACAGTGAGTACAATAATCCATTTTAACATGTCTTGTGTGTAAAGTGTGATTCCGAAGCAGTAAATATATATATACATATATATATATATATATATATATATATATATATATATATATATATATATATATATATATATATATATATATATATATATATATATATATATATATAGATGTATCTTTAAGTTTTGAATCACAAATTTAGATCAAAGATCTATTATCACACAAAACTTAAAGAATATATTTGAAAAGTCATGTGAATGGTGCAAGTCATAAAATATAAAATTTATATTGATCAAGTCAAGCCATGCCATGTAAAAAAAAACTGACATCATATCAAAGATTGTATGAATCATTCTCAGAGCTATTGAAAATATTTAATTGGTTGTAAGCGGACCATGCACGGTAATTTTGAGTAACCCCACCAGCCAATATAATATGGCTATTTAGAAAGGCTTTGATAATATTTTTTATCTAATGTTTATCTTTCCTAAAAATATCTATATTTATAAATCTATTTACCGGTATAAATCTTTATTTATTTATTTATTAATGCATTTATTTCCTCACTAATATATACAATACACTTATCGTTGTATATTGTCTAGCTAATACATGTATACAAATATGCATAATATGCATAATTATGGGAGGGGGGGTCATAATTACCTATGGTGTACTGTCTTGTTCTTATGAATATATGATTTTGACTAAAATCCTTACTGAAAAAGCAGTGCAGACTGGCCTGTTTAAATAATTAATTTAATCTTAATGGGTTTAAATGTATTCTATTTTATTTTTAAAGATATTTTAGAGTTTAAAAGGAAGAGAGTCTGTTTTAAAGACTAAATAATTAGGATAAAAAATAATTATTTTTCAAAATCAAGTTCAAATAATTTTCCATTATTTGGCAAATGGAAAAAAAAGCTTTATATATTAAGAATGTTTTACTCGATAGAAAGTAGGCCCAGTATCTTTTGCATTGCAACACTAAGAAAGTAAATATTTATTTTTTGTCTTTTACCAATTCCATCAAAGTCTGTGAGTGGCTTATGATGCTAGGCCTGCCAATTTAATGGTTTTCGAAATCATAAATTGAGACAACTTATAACTTTTGAATAAAATCTTCAAAGCTTTCAATAACTTAACATGGCATCCACCTTATTGTCTCAATTTAAAAAAATAGTTTTCACTCAACAACTTACTTATAAATCAGGATAATAGTTTGATAATGACTATCACTATCATTCTGTAAGATAATGTACTGGTACATAAATTTAATCCCCAATTTATCAGATGAGTGTGATAGTATATGTATATGCTCTTAATAGTTGTAGCCCGGAATTATACTTAGGAAACAATAGAGTCATTGGACTGTTACACGAATTTCAATAGCTGGAAATTCACCTTTTATTTGTACCGGCATGGGAAAACCCTGTTATGTTAATACATATAGCCTGGAATTAACATAACTGGGTTTTCCCATGCCGGTAACAAATAAAAGGTGAATTTCGAGCTATTGAAATTCATGTAACAGTCCAATGACTCTATTGTTTCTGAAGTAACGTTCGTATATTACAACGGTTTAATTTTGTTTGTACCGTAGAATTAGGTTGGGAAAACCAGAATAGCTATAATTCCGGGCTACAACTATTCCGGGCTATATGTATTAATATATATATATATATATATATATATATATATATATATATATATATATATATATATATATATATATATATATATATATATATATATATATATATATATATATATATATATATATATATATATATATATATAAATGCATGAAATCAATGTTGGATTTTCATTAAGTTTTGGTTAAACCATCTTTGTAACAAATATTACAGTTACTTCCAAATTACATCATATTCTACATAATACAAACTGGAGGACAGTTCTTTTTATTTGGTAATGTTAAGAGACTTGAAGACAAAAAAAATGTTTAAATTCAGAAAACCTTACACAAAGTTAGAAACCTTCTATTAGTGTCATTATCTTGAAAATATGAACACAAATATGTTTCAGTCACACTAGGGGGTGTGACAGGGTCAATCCATAATGGAGCCATAGGCAAGCAGACTTTTATTAACCCAACAACAACAACAGGTGTAATTCTTACCAACTGAGAAAAAAAACTTTAAAGGTTTTATTATTCCTCATTTTCTTATACAAATTAAATATCTAACAATGACAAATATAAAATATGATAATTCAAGCATAATATTGACACCAAACATGACACATCTTGCAAATGGTCTTGAATAAAATTCCTACACTTCTTATAATGATAATACATGGGACCAATATCAAAACCATTATCCTGTTAAATAGGACAATGGATTTGATATTTGTATTTTGCAGACAATACAATGTAATTAAGTAAAAAAAATACACAGTATGCACATCTGGCTTCAAACAAAAAAATGTTGCTTAGGCCCAAAAAAAGTATTCATAGTTTCCATTCAAATATCAAAAAAGGTAGGCATACGGTAACTGTTTTTGGTGGGTTTTTTTAGGACCATGTTTCTTTAGCAAACTGACCTATATCAGGGTATTATTAAGGTCTTTACTAAAAAAGCACATATTGATCAAAACACCAAAAACAAAAAAGGATCAGAAGGATAAAAATAGGGTCAGTTGGGCGGAAACAAAGATTTTATAATCCTTATTTTGTCAATGATGTCATGTCAGTGATCAAAATGATAACACAATTTAAGCCCTGCATTCTGGAATGTGGGGCTAAATTCTTGATTGTGTTATAGTAGGGCCAAAAATGAAATGATTTGGTTGGGCCATCATTAAAAAAATGATGGTTTGCGGTGCTCCGACCGACTCACCGAAATTAGCCCCGACCCAATCTTTTTTATCGCTACCGCTGCCGTTTTTTTTCTTTCTTTATTTTTTTTAATTTTTTGTTTTTTTGGGTCCCATTTCGTTTCTTTGGGCCAATTTTGAAGGAGACCCATTATTAACAGACTTCCTAGAAAGAATTAAAGTGCATCCATGTATCTGTAAAATAATTAAATGGTTCTGTCGTTGAATTCTCAGTGCTGTTATCTAAAATATGCATGCCCCTTACATCAGACTGAGGGTCATATAGATTTGCCTTTGTCGTCTGTAAAAAAAAATAAATAAAAAAATAAAATCCCTACCTACCTACCCACCCCAAAAATTGTGGGTAAGACCACCGCAAACCAACATTTTTTTTAATGGTGGCCTTAGGGTTACATCCTTTTAAAAAACAGAAAGAGTAAAAAGTATAAAGGATTACATTTTTAAAATACATAATCTCATTATTTTTAAGAATCCACCAGTCATTTAATATGTGCGTTTTCACTTTAAAATACATGCATTGTTACAGTCTTGTTTTCAGTAAGTAACTTTTCCTTAAATGCATTCTTTGAAAAGTAATTTAAGGTTTATTATTCAAAATATATGTTAGTCAACTTGTGTATGTATTGATTTCCAACTTTTTTATTTTTTAAAAAAATTACCGTTTTTACAACTTTGTTATTTTTTTGTCTTGGAAAGAGCAAATTTTTGGGTAAGTATCTGCAAACCAATGATAAAAGACTGCTGACATAGATCATATCGCAGATTTGCATATTTTCATTTGAAAGCCAATGTTTTGTGGGTAAAACTATTACTTGCGGTTAAAGAAAAGTGCATGATCTAATTTTTTGTCAGCAATTTTATATCACTGGTTTTAATGGACTGGTGCATTACTTTAGCGACAGCGAAAGGTTTTCATATTACTTTTCCCTGTTTGAATGTAATATCTTAATTGTCTGCTAATATGTTCACTGATAAAACTTTTGCGGCCTGGCACATTGCATCTCATCAGTCATGGCAGTATTCTTCAAGTTCAGGCTTCTATTTTTCAAAATTCAAAATGTTTATTTTCTAAACCATTAATTGATTTATCAACACCATATTCACACATTCTCATTTACAAGAGGTTTGATAGTGATAAATCAAATGTGGAACGCATGGCACCTATCACTCTGGTGAACGAGAATAATTTCATATAGCACAATGTACATGAAATAATGACAGTATGGCGAGTCGTTCCTTCACTATTTTTACTCATAAATACCATAAATTAAGCCTTTTCATACAATAGATCTCCATCACCTCTCCGACTCCTTTATAATTTGTGTAAATATATGAACATAATCATGTGGTCTTTAACAAAGATAGAAGTGTAAAAAAGTTTATATCTTCGACTTCAAAGAACTTCATTAACGCTAATTCTTGACCAAATTTTAGTTGCCTTTAACCTTGAAAATAATCGGTTAAATGGCAAGATGTTTGTAATCAAGCTTAACGACAGCGTTTTTGAAACATTGATGGAAGATGGATTTTTTGTTTGTCTTTTTTTTCAATCGGATAAAAAATTGTACTAGTATCTGATACAGGGTTAATGAAGCAATGCGATGGTTAGACGTCATGCTAACCATTGTATAGTATAACAGCGATGAGAAATATGGATAAGTCGACAGTTGACAGGTAAGGACATTGTAAGAAGTGTCATTTTGCTAATTAATGCTTTGAATATGACAATATTTTTCTTTATTCCCATTTCCTACATGTTTCCATTACAAAGTCTTACCTGTCCTTCCAATTGGAAATTTCCCATTTTAAAACTGAACTTTATTCTCCAATCGGAATTTTCTCATTAACCAAATATTCCAATTGGAATTTTCCAATGTTCACACTTTCCCACTTTGAATGTGGGAATCCTCCAATTGGAAAGATTCACTCATGGGAAGGATTCGAAAACAAATGCCTTAAATGAATCTATCGGTTCTTCATTTTTAATGAATATATTATTTTTCATGTAGTTAGTGTAAAATATTCTTTATTAAACAGTCAATTTCAATTTTAAAAATTATGTTCCAAATTCTCCCACAATTTTAATAGAGCCAGTTTTCCAATTGGAAAAAGCTTGAAAAAGCCATTTTCCAACGGGAAGGCCATTTTCCAATGGGTTTCCCATTGGAAAAGTTGACTTTAAATGCCAAAAAAAACATATTTCTAAATTAAATTTCAGGAAACAAAAAATATCTCTTATTAGTATTACCTAACACATTTTAAAAATACAAAAATAAAAAACATTGGGTGAAAAATAAAAAAAATAAGTTTGCGAAAATTCCGGATTGGCAAACTTAATCCGGATGCTGTTTTATTCAAGTACTTGTGTTCATTTATAGACAGTTTAGTTTTTTGTGAATTTAACCTTTGACTTTAATTTTTAAACATTTTCATTATGTAATTGGAAACATGTATTTCTTACCGGTGGTCAGCCTTTCGAACACTTACATAGTGTAATGTCTTATCGCTTACCAACACGGTCAGCCTGTAATTGTTATGTTATTCGCTGACTATCACGGTCCGCATTTTTCGAAACTCAAACTAACAACGATAGTAGATGTTGTTTAATTCGGAAATAAAATATTTAAAAAGTAATGTTAATACATGTATGATATAATAGAAAGATACAGTTGATCATTTGTGAAACTTAATGACATAATATATTGGAAACATGTATTTCTTATCGCTGAACAACCTGGTCAGCCTTTTTCGAACACTAACATAGCGTAATATCTTATCGCTGACCAACATGGTCAGCCTGTAATTGTTATGTTATTCGCTGACTATCACGGTCCGCATTTTTCGAAACTCAAACTAACAACGATAGTAGATGTTGTTTAATTCGGAAATAAAATATCTAAAAAGTAATGTTAATACATGTATGATATAATAGAAAGATACAGTTGATCATTTGTGAAACTTAATGACATAATATAATTGGAAACATGTATTTCTTATCGCTGAACAACCTGGTCAGCCTTTTTCGAACACTTACATAGCGTAATATCTTATCGCTGACCAACATGGTCAGCCTGTAATTGTTATGTTATTCGCTGACTATTACGGTCCGCCTTTTTCGAAACTCGAACTTACAAAGATATTAGATGTCGTTTAATTCGGAAATAAAATATTTAAAAAGTAATGTTAGACTGTATGAATATCGTTGTACCTACAGTCCAAAAACAAGACAATGCAAAAGATTGTAGCTTATATGCCATTGCACATGCAACATCTTTTTGTTTTCGGCTAAAACCGTGTTTCGATTTAATATTTAATTCATTAAAACTGCGTGATCATTTATTAGAATGCTTAGAAAAAGAAGAAATGTCTGAATTTCCAATCACTTCCAAGACAATCAGTGGATGGCGAAAAAATTCAAAAATCATTAAAGTTGAAATCTATTGTGTATGTAATTTGCCAGAATGCTTAGGCGACCAAGTGCAATGTGATAACTGACTAAACAATTACAACTTAGGCTCAGACATTTACGTATTCAGTAACTCGATCAATCCTTCATTCGATCTTGTGATCTATCCATCATTCTTTCATTTATTTAACCATTAAATCAATCAATCAATCAATCACATGGGCCATGACAAGAGCACCTCCACGTGTTGTGGCCTGGATGAAGATGGATACTTTTTCTTACAAAAACGTGAAAAAATGAAGACTGTCTAAATATCGTTGTACCTACAGTCCAAACACAAGACAATGCAATAGATTGTGGCTTGCATGCCATTTATTTAACCGTTAAATCAATCAATCAATAAATCAATCAATCAATGGATACTTTTTTTTACAAAAACGTTACGAAAAGTCATCCATCTTCAACTAAACGCTCTTATAATATAATGCATAATTAATATATCAATTATAATAATTCAAATAGTACACATAAATAAATAAAACAACAAAAAAATAATAAATTTTTTAAAAAATCCATTCTCATTTTTCTGGTCAGCCTTTTCTAGCTTGGTCAGCCTTTTCCCTCTATATCTTTATTGGCAGCCATTTGGTCAGCCTTTTAGCACGACCCGATCTTGACGTTCATTTCAATATGTGAGCACAGCTGGGGTCGATCAAGCCTAGTTTCATAAGAATCTGGGCTTGGATGACCCTAACCATTTCGCTGGAATAATTTGCACTTGTTAAGCACCTGGATGACCAATACCCAGGGTAATCAAATATTTTAGATCGATGTCCCCCCCTGGCCGTCCGCCATCATAAAGCTATTTGAACGCAAAGAAAAACCTAAATGAAAGTACTGTTAAAACTCAAAGTATCGGTTACTTCCCTTAGCTCTAAGTTACTGCGCTCTATAAAGTTGGAATTTTACTGGATTCAAGCAAATTTTTTTTCGATTATTCGATTATGGAACGATGAGGTCGCCGATCGCCAAATTACGAATGTCTGCCGATATAATTGATAATCGGCGATCATCGGCCCATCACTAGTATATACCACGTGATAAATTGCGTCATATATATGCTTCGTCGGAAGGCAAAATTGCTTAAAATGAAGACTTAAATCAACGATAACTTTTCATTTACAACACCATTTAAAATGAACCAAAAGGCAGTCTATGCCGCTTAAAGCGCCCCGCATTTGTTTTATTTCCAAATTTGATGAGGTAAAAAATAATGTTTTGACAGTGCTCCGTCAGACGGCTGAAAGGTTTGTCGAAGTGTTTTAAGAAACTAAACTCGCAATCAAAATTTGGTTAAAGAACGAAGGTAGGGCTCCGTAATCGGCGTGGACTGCGCTATGTTTCATTTACAATGGTGAAGAAATAGCAAAGTTATCTTTGTTTAAAGATTTTTTTCAAATCAAAATATTGCCTTCCGACGTAGCATTTATGACGCAATTTATCACGTGGTATACACACACTGAAAGTATGGACTGTACTGGACTGTAGACCCTGATAAAAAATAATTATACAGCTGAAAAGCGCATTCAAAAAAAGCCTCTTCGTCCTTGCCATATGAATATTCATAAATTAAGGCTCTGTGTTTAACTTGAAAGAACATGTACTGAAAAGTTTGCGACTTGTTTATATAAAACAGCTAGTTGTTCTTGATGGCCCGAGAGGCAAAAAATGCCCGCCGCGATGTATTGTACAACATGTGTTTCATAAAAAGAACTACGATTCCGGCAATAACACTTCAAGCCCGTAGAGGCAGCGCCTTAGTTCATATTAAACTGCAGTCATGAAAGTAAAATACATGTGTATGAAAAATACCTCATCCACTTACTGAATATCATTTTGTATTCTCTAAAACTGTCAAACGATATGAAAACAAAGGTACTACATATATCATTTCACTGCATTATCTACGACTGTCAAGATATATAAAAAAGGAAAAGTAACTACATCAGTTTTGTAAAAACTGTTTCATAAAAATACAACACCGTGTTGACAAACAAAGTATTACACAAATACATCAAGTTCAACAAACCCGCATCTTCGATCTTGTAAATTATTAAAATAACAGAAATAAATACATTGTATTATCATACTACTTTTGACTGTGTTTCTAAACACTTAAAATATTACCATGAACATTTCATATTCAAACAAAATAGAAACTATTGTGACATTGAAATACAATTTATATTTTCATTTATTATCTCCAAAATGATAGTAAACTTTAAAGTGTTCGTACGTTTTTGATAAGAAACACATTTTACTGCTAGTAAAGCCTTGATTTTTAAATGTTGAATTCATCTTATGTTAACTAGACAAAATAATTTATCGTTTGTATTGAAACAAATTCATGCCGTTATGAAGGGTTAAATGCAACCATTAATTTCCCCCCAGTAGACAAGCGATTCAAAACTGAACTCGACAAAGACAAGAAGTCGAAATATATTGTAGAGAGAAAGATTACTGACTGACATGTAATGTTTCATACAACACCAAAATGCATATGACATTATCCTTCGGAGTAAGACTATCGATACCAAATGGGTTACGAAAGTTAACGACCATCGACAGTAAAAGCTTCTTCAAGTGTCCCCGACTGATATATGTCCGCCTTTGTAAAGCCTTTGACTGCAAGCTCCGCTTTCAATGTCTGTATGTATCGACTGTAAGCCGGGTGTAGATTGCCGTGCCTTAAAATAGAAGTTACCTATAACACTACAGACATAAAAGCTGTATTAACAAGAAACCCTTGAAGTAAAGAAAATGTGTTTGCCTGAATGAAGACTGGCTGGCCACAATTGTTTAATTATGTCGTTGATAATATACAAAAAGCACACGCTACTGATACCCACAACGCAGTGTTTGAGCATTTGAACATTGCTTTAAAGGCAAAGTAACGAAAGCAAATTGATTATTATGTTCACATTCATTGTCCATACAACTTTAAATTTGTCTACATTCTTCATTTACTGAACTTGTTTCAGTGCCACATATTATACAATAATATATAGTGTTATACATATATTAATAAAACAGTATAACTAAGAATAAAGAATAATATTACAGATATTGCTTCTATGATTAGTGTAAATCTTATGAAGCTTGTATAGGTTATATGATTTTGAGACCTTCAAACTCATGTTAAACGAAAGAGCTACGCTGCGGTACAATCTTTTTCGAAATGTTATTTAAATGATAAATTTCGCACTAAATGAGACAGTAGAAATATAATGATCAGCATTGTATTAATATCACAAACAACGAACGTTCACGTTAATTATGCTTTTATTCGCCACCGCTCTTATCAATTGCATGCATGAATTATTTCAGCATTTTTCTATAAATTTCTTAAGCGGGCTAAACTCAGAATATAAACGTTCTAAACAATACGGTTACTGAGTTGTATGGTATAAGGGAAAAGGTACCATTTTCTCTCTATGAATTTCTTGCGTAAGGCAATCCATAACTCAGATGTTTTACCCCATTTTAGCTTTTTAAAAACATGAACTTATATAGCAGACAAGATATACGACCTAAACATACCGAAGATATACGAGCAATAAATATAATTATTTTACAAGAGTACTGTAATGGAATTCTCAGCGCTCGTCCGTTCGTGATAACGGTCTCAGAGGGCAAAACTTAAACACTATGTGGTGATGATACTAGTTCAGAATGTTTACATGGGTATGTGAAGAACTCATAATTTCTGAGGTTTTCATGTTATGAATATCAATGAAATGTGCCTGTCGAAAGTTATAAATGAATTATGATATATGTATTAAGACATTTCGTAAAACCAGTGAAAAACAATACAAGATTGTGTGAAAATTGCATTACACTCTATGCTAACTATTAGCATGGCAAAACACACACAATTTTTATGTTTCACATATGATTATACAATTGAACAAACGCGATTAAAGACGTGATATTGCTTTTGTATCAAACGTTTTCATTTCTTTATTTAATAAAGATCAATGTTTGCACATATTTTGTATTATCAGATCGTGTACCTGATCGTAGAAAGTAGCCCTGTGATTTTGTCTCTAAAGATTTCGCTAATTAAAAGAGTTCTGAAAGGGCTGTTCAATGCAATGAACTCTAGAAAATAACAGAAACGAAAGGAAAAAAAAGAAATATTTATTTCAAATTCAATAACGAATCACAGTTATCACGAATGCTCTACTGCTTATAAAACACGAACACTTATGTAGCTATAATGTGGTATGTCGTTAAACATACATGTATTTTATCGCCTCTACTATGTATCTTACTGTTTTTCTGTCATTTTTTCTTTAAATACACTGAAATCTGTACGATTTGTATCATCGACTACAAAGTGGAGGACTGAAATATTCTCCCTGGCTGTCTTTAAAATGACGTACAATTTGACCATTCAAACGGGATATCAGCCCCCCCCCCCCCTCCAGCAACGAACGCCAAAAATACGTCATTAACGCAAAAGAATCATTTTAATTTGTTAATTGTTTCATTACATCGCATTGTATCTTACTTGAAATATCATTTAGAAGCAACTGCTATTAAAGTAAAACTATTTGTATAACTGTTTATTGATTTCATTTCAAAATATTGTCTACATATTAAGGGTTTGACTGCAAACACTCTAGAATATACGGTGTCAATTATATGTCCTTATTACTGTCCTACTTTACGGGCGCTGTTGTATAATGTAATAAACAATACAGGACATACAAATAGGATCATTTGATGGAAAAGTTATGCTTTTCTCACTGATTCGTATTGCGGAAAAACACTGGTTGGTAGTGCATGGAAATCAGTAAATGATTCGACTGACGTTTCAGACTGAATATTACGTAAATAATATGGACTTTATTTTATAAGAGGACAACTTGTAATACCCAACCTGATAGACTTCAATGTCGTGCTTTGTGTACACTATACATGGTTGTTTTTAAAATATAAAATTCGTTATAAACAAAACATGTTAATAAAACTTTGCATACACATACTTGATAATTTGTAATTTATTTTTGGAGCATATGAATTATATTGCGTGAATAATTATAATAAAAGTAAAAAAAAATCGTTACATCAGTTTGTTATCATCCGCATACCGCATTCCGACGTTTATATTGTATGTTTAATACAGAATATTACAGGCGTAGTCCTTGAGTACGTCACTTATTATAAAAGCCTTAACTAGTATCATCTTATGTTAAACAAATCTTAATTATCTATGTAATGAGCAATATGATATCAATACTTCTGAACGCTATATTTTCTGTAGAACTACAATGCATTTTTCAAAAAATCTTAGTTTACCTTCTTCAACACGCTACGTCGGTGATATGACGATTGGCGATGAGTGGGGAATTTTATTTGTATCACTCACTTGCTTTGTGCATTTCCCGGGAATGTCAGTCAAATTATAAAAAAAAGATATTGAATACATGCTGTAACATTGAAGAAATGTTTGAACGATTGTTTCCGTTTATGTTTTGTATGGAAGGAAATGTTTGGAAGCAAAAACCTTCTAAAATTGGGATTGTCATTTCCCTCATAAGCGATCAGTTGTGTTGATTTCTAGGAACATCTTTATTGAAACACCTTTACAATCAATTATCATTTGTCATAATTTACAGATTCAAAAGTGCCGTTTTCATTTGGATTAAAGGGACTTTAACACAGTTGCTTTAAAAGTAGTCATTGGAGTTGATATTTTCACTCCTTAGTTTGAATTTAAGTATAAAATGTATATTCCAACTGCTGTTCTGCCATTGATAAAACTCCTTATTTTACCGAAAAAACATGAACGAAACATTCATACGCTGCGTCATGTAAACGTTTCTAAATTTACCTATATTGAACTCCACCACTGGTTCTATGCTATCAAACATGACTTACACTGACTACCACTTATGTTATATACATGTGATCCATATCATTACTTTACATTAAAACTTGAAACTAGCCCAAAACGATCATTCACATTATTACTGGCCCAAAACTTTTATACATGTGCTCCTTAAACGAAACGGCATTCAGAACATATTGCCTCTTCTTCACAACAGTTAACACCTATCTTCGCCTGAACATCCTAAGCTGACTCTTATTATAATTATAAGATTATTCTTACCGGTTATACATTGAACCATCATACAATGAGACACCATCCAGGACAATTCTTCCTTCCTTTCCCATGCTGAACATCACTCCTCTCCTAAAAGCCGCCTTTAACATCCTACTTAGCAGCATCTCCTCATTGCCAAAATACAAATATCCTTTGAACGTGTCGCCTTTATACGAGCATACCGGGGACGGATGGTGCGCCTGCGAGAAGGGAAGACAAACGTTGTGTTAGACGTGATTGAATGGCTATAACGTCTAAGAACACATTTACCATACAATGCATTGAATTGGAACATTAATTTGACAGGAAAATATATTGCCAGAACAACGAAACAATTCTGATTTTAATATCAGCCTCCATGATATTTCTGTTCTAAAAGTATGCTTTTCGGCATATAATAATCCCTAAAGTGTACAATTAAGACGGGAGGATAAAAGGAAAAATATAAATGATGACATTAAAAGCAAAAGTACGGGCAGGGTTAGATACATTAAAATATATTTTGCGTATGTGGAATACATTACGATATCTACAGGTTAAAGAGTTTTAAGAAAAGTAAACGCAAAACAATCATATAACGTTACTGCATATAGGTTACACTTATTTATTTTAATTACCGAAAACAAAGAAAATTGCCATTATGAATTATAAAGCTAATTCGTGTATATAATAGATGCGTAGAGGGAAATACCCATTCCGTGATCATAGCTTATTATTTGGTTCTACGGAGAAATGAAATGATTAATTCCCGACTTAATAATATATTCTTACTAAAGTTAGAAAATAAAATTTCGATGATGTAATAAGTATGTTGGTGTTTAATTTATTTTTAAGTAAAATAAAACATATATCGAGTAACATCTATACAGCAATAGATTGGACTGTAATACATGATCATGTGTATTTAAAAAATAAACTCGATTGCGATCTTATATTTTGAAATGAGCATACTGAAATCACGGAATCCAAATTGGTACATTTATATTAGTACGGAATATGATAAATGATTTTAATGAATTTTAGTAATTTGGTAAATTTGCGTAAATATGATATTTTTTCTGCCCAAAAATATAGCGACGAAATTTGTTGTAGATTTAATCTTATTTATACTGCAACAAATGATTATACATTATTAAGGTACATTAAATCCTATTTTCCTTTGTTATATTTATGAAGTTACATTTTAATCATTTAACCAAAATTATTTGATATTTATTTGATATTCATTTAACAAGGACAGCTAACAGCTATCTGATTGACATTTAATTAATTACAGTTATTGCGAAAATATATCAATATTTATTAAACTAAACATAGGCGCAAAACTGAACAGGGTATATTTCCATATTATTTTTCCAATTTATATTTTTATCTTCCTTGTTTGGATGTGTTTTTGAGGTTTGTTTATTAAGGAACAATATTTTATAATTTTATCCAGATCAAGATTTGTTTTAAATTCAATAAACAGCTACTACCGACAAATAGTTGCAACAAAAACATATTATCACGCATGGGACAACAATTCATTTTTCCTACAATATATCGAAATGTTCAACTAAATAGGAACAATTTCATTCATTCAGTGTGTGCATCATCATTTCCCGAGGCAAAACAGTCGTATTGCAGGTCGATTTTATCAATGTATATTTCCCTTAAAAGTTTTTTTGGCATAGCAATAAAATATTGGCATTTCTGATGACATCAACAAATATGACGTACGAGGTAAAGGCGTATACTTGTGACATATATTTTTCTTAGTGTGTTGTGCCTTCTTCTGTCTTCTTAGTGTTATCTTCCACAGTTTTCTAAATATCTTGATTTATGATTATTCAATCAGAATTAGTTAATTGTAACACATCTTTTCCCTTTATGCTTTCAATATAATCAAATTATCCACTTAGTATTAATGCTAATTTTCTGTATACCACAACAATACACTTGACAAACATAGAAATTCGTTTGAGGATCATAAAGATTGTTTTAATTTATAAGTCCCCATTTCTTAAAAACAAATATTTTCGGAAGGCTCCGACTCCATACTCGACATAAAGCGCTTTAACATTAGCCATTTAAAAATAATACGATGTATGATGTTTGCGTGTCATCACATTAAGATAAAAACAATACGTATTTTAGCTTATAATTTAAAAACTTTTTTCTGTATGTTTAGCCAATGAAATACGTACTTTTGCGTTCAGTGTATTGTATTATGTATATATTTCTGTTTGAATGCACTTAATGTTTTAAATGGAAACAAACAAACATTTAATAACGATATTGCAAACACGTTATATAATTGTCTACGTGTGAGTTAAATGAATTAGAAGAAAATTAGTTTCTCTTGTTTATAAAGGAAACATCTCCAGGTGGGGCTTTATAAACACGAGTGATTCATGCGCATGAGTATTTCGTGCGAATATGGATGTAAAGGCAATCAGCTTTGGGGTACCGATACGTTCAAATCGATAACATTGATTGTTAAAGTTGAGGTCGTACCGGGCAGTAGGCGGAAGTCCGTTTTTATTGCAGTGACCGGACAAAGCATGATTTTAATCCTCTTACAGAGGGTAAGTCGAATTAAAACATGTTTGTTGTATGTATTTGAAACGACGCGTACATGTATTACAAGAAGATTCAGAGTATGCAGTGGAAATATGGGACATGTAGAACTTATGAATTAAGTCAGTTTAAACTCCTTTTGTAACCAGGGAGAATTTGTTGCATCTGTTTTTAGAGGCATCAATAAATGAGTGTTAGAGGATTTTTTACGCCATTTTAATATCAAGTACTTCTAGTTTTACTTAGAAAGTGAGTGTTTCGTTGACATACTATTAAAGAATAATTAGGTGACTTTTTTTATTTTTCGGGGGGAGAAACAAGTAGGAGAACAATGCAACAAAATGAAGTCGGGGCGACACGGATCCCGCAGTTCTACCACGTGGCTGTGAACAGATGAGCTGTTTCACCTCATCGCAGCTGTTTTTCGTTGACGTCACTTCCTGTTCAAGTGCCGCGCTCCGATGGTGTTCCCCCGCCTATTGTGGTTTTCTGGTATAATATTACCTGTCAGCGTCAGCCGTAGTTTTGGCCATATAGTCAACGCATAAAAATAAGTATTATACATGAAATTTTGTCTTCTCTGAATCGAATGAGAAAGATTTGAAGCAATGCCGAATATTTCTGGATTTTTTGGTTTAGAAGATTTTAAATTCAGAATGTTGGCATTAAAGCTGCAATCTCACAGTAATACCTTTTTACAACTTTTTTTTTATTTTTTGTCTTGGAAAGAGCAAGTGTTTGCATAAATAACTGCTAACCAATAAAATAAGATTACTGACAAACAAATGAGATCGTATATTATCATATTTCCGTTCGAAAATTAATGTTTTGTGGCAAAAAATTGGATCGCAGATTTATATATCTAATTTCTAAAAATGATGTTTTATGCATATTTCTTAAACCATAAGTAATCCATTTTTTGTCAGCAGTCTTATATAACTGGTTTCCATCGATGTTTGCAAAACTTGGCTCGTTCCAAGACAAAAAAAATAATAAAAATTGTCAATACGTGTAATCTTTGAGAGAGCAGCTTTAAAAAAAATAAAAAAAACTTATTTAATTTTATTAAAAGTTGAGTTGTTAACAAACTGAGATAAAAGTTAGAATGTTTTATGTAAGTTTCAGGGGTTTGTTCTGTGTTCGCTAATTAATACAAATATTGTTTCTTTACTTGTTTTTGTAATTGACTAATTACATCTGGCTTGGCTGCCATTATATAAATGCTAGACAGATGAGTTGCTAATCTTGGCTGACACGCTATTATAATATGTTTTCCTTAGACAAAAATGGGATGTATTGATTGTGTTTAGTTCTGAAACAGTTTGAATGCATCTGATCATTTCTTAGGATATTCACATTCATTGGCTGTGAATTTAATTGATTGGTTTGTTTTGACAACAGTGATCTTTTTAACACACCTTGCGGAAATAATTCTGGATTTTTTGGTTTAGAAGATTTTAAAATTCAGAGTGTTGGAATTAAAATCAGTATTTTAAAGACTATTAATTTAATAATATCATTAAAGTCGAGTTGCTAATAAACTTTTAGATAAGTAAAACTGTTTCATGTAAGATTCAGTGATTTGTGCTTTATTTGCTTATAAATACAGATATTGGTCGTTTTATAATCAAGCATTTAGCTTGGCTGCCATTATAGTTGCTAGACAGATAGTTGCCTGTCTTGGCTGACAAGCCCTTATGATAAGTTTTCCTTAGAAAAGAAACTTGGATTTGTGGATTGTGTTTAGTTCTGTAACAATTTGAATCCGTCTGATCATTTCTTAGGGTATTGTAAAGATGTATTATTGAAAGATTGTTGTACACAATTATGATACGTTTAATGTTACTGCACTACAGAAAGATTGCATTATTAAGGAAGATAACCTGAATATCATATGAGCGGTATCGCTGATTTACGGCGGTACCTCCAGAGATGTAAAAGTAATACATGAAGACAAGAAGTAAATAATCAATGAATAATAAGGGGCAGAGAGAGTTTCAACCTCAGTGGTTTACCTATTGTCAATGATGAAGGGAGTGACTATTGAATCAGTGGCAAAAGGCGGACTTTTAAACACGCGCAAAGGTTAAAATTCTTAATGGTTCATTTTAGCACTTAATAATTGCTTATCAACAGTTTCGTTTGCTTAAAATCAAGGCTGCATTCTTATTATTGTATATGGTGGTTTATAAAGTTATAAAAGTCGACGTTGACGATTCGTGGTAAAATCGCCAGAGATAAAGCATATTGTACACTGTACACGGTGGAATCACCAGTGCTAGTTTATATATAAATATTGTTATAAAGTGAAGTTATAAAAAGCGGCATCGCTGATTGAAGGCTGAATCGCCAGAGATGAATTGCTAAAGAATACGGTGACGTCACCAGTAAAAGTTTAAAAGTAAAATTGTTGTTTTATTGATTTATACGAATGTAATAGTTCTAAGTTATAAGCCATGTTTGGTAACCGAATTAATTTATCTGAATACGTTATTAATTATGTTTTAGAAACAGTTTCTCCCGGACCTTAAACAGAAGCGGATGGCCTTGAGTATTATTCATCAATACGGAAGTTTTTCTTTCAGTTAGAAAGTTTGATTTAACTTACGGTCTAGGCAGAAGGGATATTTTGCCAGCTAAACTTTTAACTTTTGCATTATATTTATTTTCATTAATACGAAGTGCTAAAATAGCAAGTATTAAGTGACTTTGCTGGTTTCATCTGTAATGGCTGTAGTACAGAATTTTTGAATGGTATGTATTTGTTTACTTTATAAAATAAAAACAATGTGTACACATATAAAAACCTTTAGAAGATTATTATAGCTATAACTTGTTCCATGTTGGGTCAAGTTTTACTAACGATTCATTGATCTAAAATAAAGGATGAGTGTATCCAGATATATATTGGCTATACATGATTATGCTGTTTATCTATATGTTACACGAAATTGTGAAATGTATTTATTCCGGCACTTGCTGCTGAAGTTCACAATATTAAGAAATATAGTGATCATATATTAAAAAAAGCTGTTGAAACGTATGTTATCATCTATCGTTTTAAGGAGAGGATGTCGAAAAACATGGATGTTATTTTAAGTGAATCTAGTAAAAATAGATATGTGTTAAGGTTTCTTTAATATTTGTCTTCGGCATTAAGTTTGTAAACAGAGGTTTAAAATGTCATTGCCAATCAACAATGGGTATATTTGAAAAAGATCATCAAATTAAAAATAAATGATTATTTTTATCAGATTTTTCGTTCTTTTAATTCCATCGGTTTCCTAAGTGCTTCTCTGAAACTTCCAACATAATAACATTGAAAAAAGTATTAATTTTGCTGTTTTTAAGGAAAATAGAAATTTCTACGTTTGAGTAAAACAAATAAGAAGAAAACGAATTTCCCTTGTTTTTGTTTTTAATGGATTAACCACCAGGTGACGTTTTGTAAGCACGAGTGATTCATACGCACGCGTATTTCGTGCGCATATACATGTAAAAGCATCGATTCAATTGCTTGATCAATTTTATAAGAAATGTTTATGGTAAAAGTTTTCTGTTATTATGCAAATTCATTATATAAATGATCTATTCGTTTTCAATTGTCTACAAAAAACATAGCGATGTAATATACACTTGTACAACTTGATAGTACGTACACATGAATCATGTAGATGATATGTTTATTATACATCATTGTTAAGGAGCTTATGGGTAATGAGGCCCGACATCTAGTGGTACAAGAAAAATCCTGTATATCTGGATCCTAATCGGGCAGTTTCTGAGTTTTCCTAAGAAGAATGGTTTTATTTCAGTTTTTCCTCGGCCAGTCGACCACGTATGTAAGCTCCATTTTTGTCAAGCATGTTGTTATATAGGCATTCTTTGCTCAAGTTGCAAGTTCATGATGTATGCATTAATCGGTTACACAAGTTCTTCCAAGAATATTCCAAAATCATATCATTGAAATAAAATTGATTATTTCTAGAGAAGGTAATAGAATAGTTTAAGGGAATTGATTTTTCGATTATTGGGCTTGTTTCAACTGAATTATTGTAGCACACGATAGTCCTTAATTTTAATTTATGTTTTTATCTTACTGAAGATTAATGTCACTTTTACAGAAAATACATTTATTGCTTCATGTTACGCGGCTACTAACACATTATACATATCCCATACATGCACCGGTGGCTGTCAACAGGTGTGATTAAATAGATTCTAATGTTGTGTCTAATGGTTTTTTATAATAATCGACTTATGCTTTGAAATAAAACGACACATTTAGACGTGGCATTTTAACAACAATTAATTATATTTTTCTACTTTACAACTAAATAACATTACGGTACACAGAGCAGTTTGGTAATGTTTACAGGACATTTGATAATTTCAGTGTAAGATCATTTTTAATTTCATAGAAAAGCATCTGATTACGAGTGAAATAAAATACTGTCTTACAGTCTGTTTTAAACCCCAAGTAAATTTACATGTTATTGACAGTTCCACGGCGGTACCTGACAATCCCTAATAAACATACTTAGTTTTTTTAATATAGTATATATGCACTGTGCTGTTTGTGGAGTTTTGTGCTGTTGTTACATGTTTCTTGTTTGTGATTTATTTGTTTTTGTGTTCTATGACTTTGGCGTTTACCCTGTGCCATTATACGGAAGTTTTGTTCAAACTTTTGGCTACTTAGCTTGTTTCTGTATTTTTTCACAGTATTAACACTGAACTCAAAAGAAAATATGTTAGTTTTTATTTTATGCGTATTTGTTTGGTTTAATTCTTATTTAATATTTGATTTTTAACATGGGGTGAGCACCAAGCTTCATAATTGTCATGACGTGTGTGGGTATTTCAGTAGATCAGCTAACTTTCCCCGGAAGCTCGCATTATAAAGTCAGACATTTTTAAAGCATAGTTAATACGTGCTAGATCAAATTTATGCTCGAACACAGGGTTTCGTCAAATGTTTCGTACAGAAGGAAATATTTGAGCATTTCAGCTACAAAAAAACCGTTCGAAACATGGGATTGCCCTTATCCATTTTAACGGCAGGTTGAGTGTATTTACAAAATAAACATTATATTTAAACGTATGCGATTTTTTAAGATTAATTTATTATTTAGGCTTAATTCAATAGTTACCATCTCATATTCTGTTTTGTTAAAAAGGAAGTAAGATTTAAAAAGTAGTTCTAAAGTTGATTTTTTCACTCAATATAAATCAATATGTTATTGTTACTACATTTATTATTGTTAATACTATAATCCACGCTGTTAAATAATCGAAAAACAAAGTTTATTACCAGTCTCTTAAGGTGTTTATATTTCTATCGCATAATTTGTTCGATGGCGCATAGTCGACTTTATTTTGGAAACGACAACAATTGGTTTGTTAAACATCACAGCATGTGTTTAATATTTATATGGTTGTAAACAAGTCGTACATAAACCATTAATGCATACACTTACGCGATGTGTTTTGATACCGTAACTGTAAGTATCAGAAACCATATAAGTAGCATTTTACTGTAGCTACTCGGTTTGTCATTTATGCGATTTTGTCTCAGGATTTAGGGTACATGGTGGAAAGAGTATCAATGTTGATAACATTTATCTTTATAGACGGGTATACGTAAGTCTGACCACTTAGTCAAATGACATATTTCAATTTTCATAATTCATGATTGCTTATTTGTTCGTTATTATACACTTATTATCTTTTCAAGTTTGTGCACGCTATTTGTTGTTTCAAAAGGACTGTTAGATCGTTATAACTTAACACAAGTTTGACAAAAATATAATATTGTATTATTCCCCTTCCAGATGCACCTTGAGCTAGCTATTTTAAGACATTATTTTTAAGATCGTAACAAACAGTACTACTGTCCAGATTATTTGTAATAAGGACACATGCTGCTCAAAACCATTCATGTATATAACCGTGTCTTTAGTTTAAATATTGATATCTCAATTTAAGGGGCAAACCATTCTTTTCATTTGGATCTTGGCGTGGTGGGGGCAATATTGATAAAAAGAAATTTAATGCAGTATTTACCATTAATACACACAACGTAGGTTAACGTAAATACTTTCATGTTGCTATATGGTAAGAATATCAAACTGTTGTTTTTGTAAGTATACGATTGCTTGATATACTAACATGGTAAAGTAAAGAAATCAAACAAAAATATTACCGTTTGAATGCCATCCGGAAATGTAAAATCCAACAACAAGATAGGCAAATCTATACCACCACACTTTTTTGTGCTTGTTTTGATATTTGCTGTCCCAGTGGGCTGAGTCCCTTTAAACAAAAAAGGAGTAGTTACTATCATCTCAATAACGTCTTTAGACTGGCATTATCACTGTGACAATGTTTTGTTAATAGCAACACAATCCCTTCTACAACATACTAAACGGCTAAAAGGCAACGCATCTCTCTTTGCTTTAAATATATATATATATCATTATTCAATTAACGAACACACGTACCAGCTTACCTTTACCTAGTAAATATTAAAACAAGTTAACTACTTCAAGCATAATAATGCAATGTAATTTAATTCATTTTACAATTATTAAGATGGAAATGTTACAGTTCCTTGTCAGTTACTGATGATAACGAACCTGTATAGTACGTAGTCATTAACGGTTAACTTAAGTTTAAGTTTTCCTGAATGTGTGGAAACCTCGCCTGGATTATTGCTCTTTCCTAAAAATGTAATTCATCCACGACTTATTCACAGTTGGTATATCAGCTCATTTCGAGTAACATGTAAACAATATAACAAACAGAGTATGGCTACATACTTATTCAAAAGCTGTTTCGTGGAGAAATACATCAATCAACCGTAAACAAAATCTGTTTCTTTTCGTCCTTGCATTACAATTTAGCTATCTCTGCCTACCCTTTTAACTGGATGTAAGTCTTTTTTCGTTCCTTGTAACTCCGCTTCGATATCCAGTCGTGCCTAAACAGATTATAAAACAACATAAGCCATTTCAAACAGGTAAGACTAAGTATATGTGTGTATGTACATACAATCCTTGGAGTTGGTACCAGCTTCAGTGCAGCAGCTTTATGTTTGCTTTATTATTACAATGATATAATGCAACACTTCTGAAATATTTTGTTTTAAATAAGTGTTAGGGTGAATTTTTCAATCTTGTATTGTTTAGATTGGGTTACAATATATTCAAATATAATACATATAATAAAGATAACGCTCGTCAATTACATATTACAACTGTCTCCTCCGTTAATCAGAAGACACAAAACGTTGGACTTCTCAGTGTTTGATACTTTTATCATTGGTTTTCATGTTTCAAGGCAAAGGAAAACTGTGTTATATCTTTATGTTTTGTAATACAACACATTCGCACGAATACCCGGTATAAAATCACAAGGCTGATATCAAACAGACTCTTAAATAGAGATAACCACCATACCAAATAACACAGAGAGACAACAACTGTTTTAGATTACTTTACGGAGGGTTCATATTTACATTCAATCGAAAGTTCAAAGCTGTACAGACCTTTTCTGATTCGTCTAATTCATTTCTGGTCCTTTTCAACAATGCAGTGAGCTCTCGCCGTGTCTAAAATATGCAAACATAGAACATAATATGATACACGTTTTTAAAAATGATTATAGCATCGGTTACATGTGGTCAAATTTGATATTTTTATAAATAAGTGGTGGTTTTACCATTAGTACGACCTACAGTAATAGAACGGTGTTTGTGACGACGGACAATATTTGTTCGTTAACGGATCAATTCAAAACTAAAACACATAATACCTTTACCTTCTTTTATCAATATTTTACGGGATGGGACATTTTAAAAAGGGTTACCATTAATCCAGTCGAACTTCTTAAATTTCTATACCGGGTAAACGATGTGTATACACTTGGGCACGATGTTTTATTGTATTAGCCTAAGGTTGGATTACATGTGAACACATGTGAACACAGTACATTTTAAAACAAATATCAGGCAAATTAGTACATTAATAACATTCATACGATGTGTATCAAGATATATTTTGGTTACCGAAAAGTATAGAATCCCAAGCAAAATGAGATTTTTCTCCATTACTGAAAGAAGTGATATATCAAATGATATGTAAGAAAACGTGTTTTCGTTAATTATGTTTCTCCTTGGAAAATCGAACATCGTTAACTAACCTAAATATCCAGTAAGCTAAGTATCACGCCCATTTCGATACCCTAAAACAAGGAATATACCACGGCTCTGTGAACTATAAATGTGCATCTGTTTAAGCGAATTGTGCTAAACCTTTCATTTATTGATAACAACTTAAATATGGGGGTATACTGTACTGATTTGCTTCCCATGTCCCACACGTATTTGCGCCAGAAGAAAAAAAAACGAACCTTTTATGGCTCAATAAAATGTTTGAAAAAATAACAACAAACGAGCATTTATTTTTAGATGAAACATGACTAATTATGGTCGTTATGATATGTGCAATTTTCCTTTTATGTAAAGATAATTTTGTACAACAACTTACCTTTTCTGAATTATCTAGGTCTTGTTTCACTTGTTGTGCCTCATCACGTAGTGACTGTTTTGTCTGTAAACATGTTTTGAGTTTGTTACATTAGTTATCAGAACACATTACGATAAAACATATTATATGTTACCATCCATTTCGTGCAACACCTTACCGTTTCTGATTTATACAGGTCTTGTTTCACTTGTTGAAGCTCACCACGCAGTGATTTTCTTGTCTGTAAACATATATGGGTTTTGTTGCATTATTAATTAGTATAAATAGCGATAATACATGTTACATAACAATATCCTGTTTGTACAACATCTCACCTTTTCTGAATTATCCAGGTCTTGTTGTACTTGTTTCAGCTCATCACGCAGTGACTGTCTTGTCTGTAAACAAATATGGAGTTTGTTACATAATTGATCAGTATAAATTAAGATAATGCATATTATTCATATTAACATTAAATCGAAAGTTCAAACTTGTACAAATCTTTTCTGATTTGTCTAATTAATTTCTTGCCTTTTTCAGAAATGCAGTTAGCTCTCGCCGTGTCTAAAATATGCAAACATATAACATAATATGATACTCGTTTTTAAAAATGATTATTGCATCGGTCAGATGTGTCACACATTTGATATTCTTATTAATAAAAACAATGCAATCAGATACACTTCGAAAAACCATATCATAATTTAAATTTCAGTAAATTTCAGTTTTATTTAGTAAAATATAAAGTCCAGAGTAATTAATTGAATGAACAATCGACACTCTTGTTGATGGTGAGCTTGTAAATGAGTTGGAATTATGCTATCGAGCGTCTAAGCAACAAACACAGTAAGCGATACCTTGTTAACTTCTGTGACGAATGCGACAACGTCGTTGGCATGTCCATCGTCGCTTCCTGTAACTTCTTCGTGTTGTTCACAAACATCTTCCAAGTCTTCAAACACACATTTCAGAACTACTTTGTTTTCTTTAAAGTCAATCCCTTTAAACGTGTGTTTGTGTTTGATTTCTTTAAGGTGGGATCTAGCGTCCGAAACCTCTTTCTCAAAATGTCTACTCACGAGGTACAAATGCCCAGCCATTTTATTGTCAACAAAATCATCAATTTTACTTTCTTCATTGTCACACCACTTGGTTTTCTCATTACAAGTCTTAGTTATGTTGGAATAGGTGTTCACATTTTCTTCATTTATCATTCTTATTCCGTCTTTAATGTTTCTTGTCAATTCATCTACACGTTGTTTTATTTTATTTCCTAATGCCATACATTCTTCCACGCATTTATCAGCATTATTCTTGTAGCTCTCCTCACAGAGTTCTGCTTCATTTTTAATAAACACAATTTCTGCTTTTAGCTCATTGAACAGTGATTTCATCGTGTTGACTTTTTCGCAATCAATGCTTACATCTTCATGCAGCAAGTCAACGACCTCTTTCAGGCAAGAAGGATGTTCCGAATGGAAGCATCTGCCACAAAGCATGGAATCATGAATTTTACAAAGAAATATCGTTCTCTCTGTCGGATGCTGCTTACATCTCTCTTCGGTGATGTCCCGCTTAATGACCTTTGTGTTATCATTTTTTTCTTCACCCATACTGACCATGTGAGTTTGAAACACCTTTACTGTCTTGTGAACATCTATACAACTTTCTCCAACATTTCCGCAGGTTTTGCAATATCCAACTGCAATTTCGTTACAGCATATTTCACACTGAATCTGTATTGATGCCATTGGTATTTGCTAATGCAGTTTACGATAAAAGAAAGAAAAAAGTCAAAACTTTACTTCAATACGCAAGTTTGATTTGTGGGATGAAGGGACGATTATTTGTCAATTAATATATCACTTTAATCACTTTATCTTTATTTGGGTCCATGTACCACTGAAAATATAAGTACATTTATGATAAGCAAGATCACGAGAACAACAAGGTAATAGCGAGTGTTATAAAGCTAAGGAGAAGTAAGTCTGTCAAAAACAATCACGTTTAATCAGATTGTTAACCAATTGACCCAGTATCAATCGCTTTTATAATCGCGATTCAGGTTTAATATGCGTTCCTGCTTTTTTGAAACAAGTTAATAGCGAGTGTTCAATAAATCTAAGGGCAAGTAATTTTGTCAATGAAATCAAGTTTACCCTGAGTCATTAAACCGGGTTTCATTAAACTTTTGGCTAATGGGCTTGTGTTTGTCGCTTTTCATTTAATATTTAGCAGCTTATTAATTTACTTGCGCTTTAATTGCAAATAACTCAGACGTAATAAGCATTTAGACGTTTTTGAAATTGGACTGATTATCGATATTAAAGCATTTTATGAATAATGGTGCGTGTTTTTCTTCTTGTCAAAAAATAAAAAGTAAACATACAACATTGTTATATAAACATTAAATTTTCCCCTACATTTGTCACATTACACTTACAGCAAACTGATTATATGACAATGTCGTTCTATCAAAAGACAGGAAATATTCAACATGATTCTAGCCTTCTGAACTGATCAGGAACAGGTATCATACTTATACTTCTATATTTTATTTTTTATATGAATAAGTCCAGTTCATGTGCAGAAACCAGTTATTCGTCATTCGGAAGATGCATAGAAAACGTTACTATTCTGATCGTCGAACCAACGATATAGGCAGTGAAACTCGCACATATTCTACAACATTTTATTAAACTCTTACGTTGCCATCCGTAGTACCAGAACGAAAAACAATTGTTAGGCTTGGTGACCACAGACAAGACTCTTATACGCCCCGGCCAAAACTTAAAATCTGATAATTCAGATGAGAAGCAAATACGCTAACTACTGTGCTAGCCGTAGTTCTTTTGTAATTTATATAATTGTGTATTAGTATTGCATGTTATCATTACGTAAATACTTTTAAAAGTAGTCTTTACTACACCTACTACACGAGATATTTAAATCGTATTCAACGAGCCCGAAGCACGTGCGGGGCACTCATTATACTTCTCTAGGGCGTAGAGTGCAATAACCTAGTTACGTCTCATTTCGAAGAGGTCCCGTGTCCGATCCCTTGTCGGGGAAAGTCACATGGACACTCAGTACGAGTGAATTTAACCCAGAGAGCGGATTCAAGAGTGTTTAAAATAAGTTGTTAGATATCGTCACAACCGAGCAAAATAATTGTATAACTTAACCAACCTGCGTTATGTTTAGAATCGAATAACTTCATTGTTTAAGAAAAATCTACTTTTAAGCTTAAAATACTTATATGTCATCCTTTAAAAAACATTTATCTAAATATTGAACAAATCCAGTCATATTCCCCGTTCTTAACCTGTCGACAATTATGATAACGGTTAAAAACAAAACAAAACAGCAATTTAAAAATACTTCACCGAAACCAATGCTTCTGCATCTATCTTATTATATATAAAAATACTATCACTAAAATCCAAACAGTTTGCACAAGTCATTTAGTTGTCACAGCTAGCGAAGTATATTTAAGTTTTAATTTAAAATGTTAAAATGTTAACAAAATCTTATTTATCAATAGAAAAGAGTGGATCTCAAAGTTGTAATAACCCTTTAACCTCTGAAGACCGGGGAAAACTAACCTGCTTTATATTCAGAAGTAAATTACTTCCTTGATTTAAGACATATCTTCTTGATAGAATAATCCGCTTAAAACACTTATTTGATATCGTTTAAACACATATGTATCCAACCATATGCACAAACACTAAAATATTATCTTTTTAAAACATATTGACAATCATCTTACGGTTTAACACATCGATATAAACAACTGAGGTCAATTGCTGAGGGAACAGTCAACAGTTTTGTAACAGGGAATAATCAGTGTCTACATGACATTAAAGGAATGCTTTTAGATATTTTACAAAGGCTTTGGATAGTAGACTGCATTTGTATCGTTAGTGAGTTTAGTGTATCTAAATAATTTTAGATCATAGAAAGCATGAACTTTAGATGTATTATTTGTTTAAATTGAAGGATTTTTGTGTTCGATACTTTTAAATTTAGTTTTGTGAGTACACGTCTGAAGAGAAACAGAATGAAACAAGAAATAGCACATGACTCCGATGAAAGAGGGTAGAGTCGAATATTAATTAATATGTGTCTGGCGGATACAACTACACTGCTGTTTTTGAGGACAATAAAACATTGAAGGTTGAATTTCAGTCATTCGAGCTTCAAAATTACTCATTTAACTGTCGGAACACAGTGCTATGGACTGTCCAATGTAGATTTTACATACTAACCTTGATGTCAATGGTCCCGGCATTTGATCCAGTTTGCAACGTTTGACTATACTTTGCATTTGTTCTCAAAATAAAAGGAAATAAAAACCTCGTTCCTGTTCCTTGAGTGCGGAGAAGGAGTTTGTCCCGAACGAAATGTTTATTCGTGTGTGTTTTCTTACTTGGTCCGCCATAATAAATGTAGAAGATTTCCTCTGAGAACAATTCCCATAACATTATCACAAGTTATGGTCAAACAGTCATATACATAAAACGATATTCAAACGTCTTGAAATATAGACAGTCATGAACATCGGACACGTAAATAATCTTACAAGTTTACATTTTGTCAGTTCGACAAGTTTAAATAATCATGAGTTTTATACTTGTCACACAGCAGAAATGCCTTTTATACGCTTCTACAATATTGATCGAACAGCTCCCCGCAAAGGGAAGTAATAATTGCTCATACGTAAACAAATGTGTTGTCTGCTTCACTTCTATCCTGCTGTTAATATTGACTTGTTTTTCGTAATATGTTTAGTGTTTGATAGTACGGTATTGCTAGTTATAGTTTGTACTATACATGTTTGTTTGAGTAACACAAATGTTATGAATTGTTGACAAATTTGTAACCGGTATATCGAAAGTGTAACTTTCATTTACAGTAAAAAGCCAAGTATATTAACCGAAAGTAGGCTTTTTTCTGAAAGTCGACAATAAAAAAGGGTCTCTAATGGATTT